>NC_056593.1:4180300-4480300 GCF_018340385.1 Cyprinus carpio | reverse complement strand
CATTTCTCCCTAAAAAAGTAACTAATTACATTACTTAGTTACTTTTTATGGAAAGTAATGTGTTACGTTACTTTTGCATTACTTTCACGTTACTTTTTAAATATGAGCTGGGCTTAATTGTTTTTAATATAAAAAGTTATATTAATAGCAAATATAAAAGCATGGATCCGTTATACTGAGGTAAATTTGATATTTTCTTTACTGTTTTCATTCACTTAAAACAACTGACTACGCTTACAAAGATTCTTGGCAAGACAACCATTGGTATTCACCTGCTGTCTGAGAAGTCTACAGCTATTTGTTTGTGCACTTCACATGTGTGTGCGCATGATGCGCATAGAAACGCTTTACCGACTCTGCTCTAACTGTGTCTAAAAGCAGTGGGAGTCAGATTGCCCCCTAGTGGATGGCTAAAGATTTGCTAACTGGGAATGTCTCTGAATTAACTGATGCTCGCGCCCCCCTTGACAGGTGCCGGTGCCCCCCTGCTGGGCACACACAACAGGGACAGGAGATCAGATATTTTCTTGTAAATTAAGAAGTAATGTGTTACTTTACTAGTTACTAAGAGTTACTAAGAGTTACCCCCAACACTGAAAGTAATCTGAAGAGAGGTGGGTGCAAATTACTAAGAGTTACCCCCAACACTGAATAAGTGTATATGACAAGTATTACTTTTTGGTTTGTAAGAGAGGTGGGTGCCATTTCCTTTTGAACTTGTTTTCTCCTCTTTAAACTAGTTAGGGTGTGCTGACTTTATATTTCAATTTGTGATGACTTTTATTTTTATATTCTTTTTGGTCTGTGAATTGGCGTCCTGTTTTAAGAGGAAGTCCATTTTATCTTTCACAGCCCACTGATATGTAATGTCTAAGTAATTGTTCGATCGTGATGTGAGCTTGTAACTAGTATGACGAAGTGAAGTGTCCTGAACCAGTGAAGCTTTCAACATGTTACAGTACGTGGTAGCAGGAAGGTGCACGAAGAAGGATGATGAATCAAAGGAGTTTCTTTAATTCAATTCAAGTTTATTTGTATAGCGCTTTTTACGATACAAATCATTGCAAAGCAACTTTACAGAAAATTAAGTTTCTACAATATTTAGTAAGCATAAACACCATATATCATATATCAGCCTAACGTTAATTCAGGCCAAAGAACATAAATAAACATAAACCTAAATTAGAAAAGGAAACAAACCAAAAAACAAGATAAATAAAAAAACACAGGTGGAAACTAAATTAACTAATCAGGGTAACTCAGGAAAACTAGGTCACAGGTGAACTGAACACAATGAAAATCAGAACAAAAACTAAACATAACCCTGACACAACACAATTGTATCCGGAAAAAAAGGTTCATTACTCGAAGCCTTTGAACACTGTTTATGTTGTGGCCATCTAGTGATCATAAAAATGAATAACACCTTCCAAATTGCTGTGTTCCATTACAGCCACCGGTTTCACATCTGGTTCTACAACTGATTCTATGTTTTATTTTATTGTATATAAACAATTCTAATGCATTATAAAGTATTTCAATGAAGGTAAGGGAACGGCGCTGAGGTTCACATCGTTTCAACCAGATACTGAAGCAGTCACGTGGTTTTCAGGCAAACGAAGCTACAAGTGTCATAAATCACGTGCTTTTGACAAAACAAATCAAGCTCCCATACACTGCTTTGATGTGAAATGTGTGGGGTTTTTTATATAAGCTTCAGGCCTTCTGTGTTGAGCGTAACATCACTACTTGTAACTTTTATTTGTATTATGAGTATGTTATATTTGTGTAAAATTATGTTAGTATAGTACCCAGTTAGTATAGTCTTCTCATTTCCAAAGTGTTTATCTGTGTTGATATGCATTATTGGTTATTTTGCTTTGTGAATGTTCATTTATTTGAAGTTGATTTTCCTATTTTTAATTTTTTTTTTTTTTTTTTTATTTTTTTTTTTTTTTTTTTTTGTAGTTTCACATTAATTTCATGATTAAAATTAAAATATAAAAAAGAGTCTTCGTCTTTGTGGAGTTTACAGTGAAAGTGTTTAGCTGCTGGATTATTGTAAAACATCCAGTGACATAGTATAGTGTTTTTTATTTATATAATATATATTTTTTTTTCTTTTAACACTTTGGTTTTTCTTTTAACTGTTTGGAGTGCTTATGTTTGTGAATGCTATCTGGATATGAATGTAAGCATCTTTCAGGTCCATTGATAAAAACCAGTCTCATGGGCAAACTTTGCTTTAAAATTCAGCATCCTTAAAAGCAGAATGATCTGGGCAGACTCACCCATGGTGCAGAGGAGTTTGGCCTGGAAACCTGGAGGGCCACCATCATATGGAGATGAATGGTATGGCTGAAATGGCATAGTTTCCCCCCTGAACGTGAGAGACCATTTCGAAAGGGAACTACGGTTTTGGGAAACGGTCGTCACGACACCGTTCATTTCCCTAATGATGCATCGTACTACGGTTAAGCAGCAATCCTTGCCATTGTACAGGAACAGAAAAAGAGAAGCAAATAAGAATAGTGGTGGTACCAATCCTGTTCCTCCTCTGACTGCAGAGGAAGAGAAAGTTTTGGTCATCCTAAGGGATGACCCTTTGGAAGGGATCACCTTTACTGTTAGAGCTTTTGAAGAACATGCAGAAACTCCCCAGAACTTCAGCAGGACAATCAAAGTTCCACAACATTGCCAGCATACCTAGAATGATTGGCATTATTGATGGCAATCGCAGTATCAAGCCCTGTGGTAAATGAGCCCTCGTGCATCTGGAGGAAGGTTTATTTAGTCATTAATGTACAAGCAGTGTGTGATCACCTGGGGATATTCACCGATATTGTGACAAAATGGCCTGGAAGCACACATGACTCTTTTGTGTTGGCCAGTTTTTCTTAGTTGGCCAGGTGATTTTTCATTTTTGGTTTCATAAATCACACACAAACAAAATACATATTAAGAAATTACAAAAAAACACACAAAGTGCTACACACACACACATACATATTAAGATATTTTTAAACAACAGTTTCTCAAACCATTGTATGATGTTTGATATAATTAACACTCAAGGTCAAGTTTATTTATATAGCACCTTAAAAGCAACGTGTGCTGACCAAGGTGCTGCACAGCCAAAACATAAAAATATCAACCAACAAATAAAAGCATTATTAAAACATAAAATTTAAGGTCCTTAAAACCTAACTGTATAAAAAGAGAAAGAAAACAGGAAAAGAGAAAATAATAAAAGTTTTAAAAGTAGATAAAGTAGGGGGTGAACTGATGGATAAAGGTAGAGTTCCAGAGTGCATGCAGGACCAAGAACTGAAAAAGCCATGTCACTTTTAGATTTTAAATAAGATACTGGAACAATAAATAACTGGGAGGAGGATCTAAGCATTCTCACAGGTGTAGTGGACAGAGCATTCCAGGATCCAGTTTATAGTGGGAGCCCTCTCTGACTATTATAGTGGACAAAGGTTTGCTACATTTTGATTGGATCTTGGTGGACTAACATAAGCAAAGAAGATGCCAGGACAACAGCTCAGGTTTTGGCCCAACAGCCAGACACCTCTTTGAGGGCAAGATGAAGACCTTTAGTACAAAGCCCAGGAAGGACAGGACTTCCTATTGGTCAAAATGCAGTTTCTGCCCTTCACCCACCAACAGACTGATTTCTCAGGTTTTGGCCTGTAATCGCCATAAAGATTCCTGAGGACCTCTGGATGCAGCAGCAGTGGTGAAACAAGAAGAGATCATAGAGTTCCAACCAAATCCATTTACAGCTATGTTCTTAAACTGATGCAAACTACAACACACACATCTTATACTTATTCAGAGAAATAAGTATTCTCAGTGACAGTGATGTGTAGTGCAACATATTTCATAAACTCAGCTGTTAATTGACAAATGTATGCATGCATTGAAGTTCAATGTTTTTCCATCATATTTGGGCTTAATGTGTTTATAACATTGCCAAATGTATTCTGGTTGTGGCTTGGTAAGTGAATAATGCATTGGCAAAGCTTTAGTAACAATTTTCTAAATGTGGATTTGGACTATGCAAATAAATTCCACAGGAGGAAAGAAGTGAGTGGTTCCACTCTGATGGAAACAGCCAATCACAGCCTGGAAATCCTCATCAGAAAGAGATGAAGGTATGTCCTCAGTCAGAGACGCTAATAGAGCAAGTTCTGAGTCTTGTCTTCCAGGCAAGTCCCTGACTCCTAGAGAGTCTCCAACAGATAAAAAAAATTCTGAGCCTCCAGTTTGCGAGGAAAAAGATAATCTACGTTCAGACTTTATTCAGAGTATTCTTCAGCCAGACAACCACATATGCAGCATGTCCTGACTCCTAGAGAGTCTCTAGCCCTGAGAGGCCGAAGACACACAGACATCTGCAACAAGGTTAAGCTCGGGCGACAAACCTTCACTCCAAAGCACCTTTGCTTGCGTGTTCCAGGCTAAGGACCTTCTGCACCTACTCCAGGACCACATCTGCATGTTCCAGATTTTAGGACCCTTTGGTGCTCCAGAAGATCAGCATCCTCCAGTCCTTCCTGTTCATGGCTGTCAAAATGGATTCCTGCTTCTTTCCCCCCTGCATTGTTACCAGCACAACCAGTGGATGAAGTCATCGGCACCGGACTGCTCACTCGACCACAGAGAACATAAATATCACTTATCCAAACCTCTTCCAGAGACCTTGGCATTTGTTAGATATTATCAGTATATTAATCAAATTATAAATGTGCCCTGAATTTAGAGTGTAGTACATCCAGAGACGTATTTGTTTCTTTCTTTAGTTCCCATAAGCAGGAAATAATGGCTGCCAGCTGACTTCAATGATTGGTTGTCTACTGTGATTGAAGGAATTTAAGACTTGTTGTTTGGGTTTCTCTTCAGTGCTATTGTGTTAACACTATTATTGTAATAAGTGTTTATGTCAAGAAGTACGTTCTGGTTTGTAAGCTACTACTTGTTTGTATATTGTTCTTAATTTATATTGTTAATTCTTTGGGAATGGGTAAGTAGAGAGGTGGATGCCATTTACTCATTTTCTCCTGTTTAAGCTAGTTGAAGAGTTAATGTATGTTGTTGTCTTTTAATAGTTTAGTTAGTTTTTCTCTCTTGAAGTTGAAGTTCCATTAAAAATTAATCACATCAAACTCTTCACCAAATCTTTATTTAAAAACTAAATTTCCAAAATTACAGAGCAATTTCCTCTGTGAGGGTCATTTCAAGGGTGCAACAGAAACAACGGGCTATGAGATCTAGCATTTGTGTTGCTAATTATTTTGTTTAGGGTAATTATTCATTCATTCATTCATGTTTATTTGTATAGTGCTTTTCACAATACAAATCATTGCAAAGCAACTTAAGAAAATAAATAGTTTCTACAATATATTTAGTAGAAGCTTATCAGTGGTGACTGTCAGTTAATGCACATATGGCAGAAATGAATGGAAAAATCAATTAAAGACGTAATCAAACAGATGATGAACACTATTAACAGCAATTATTATATGTTGCAATCAAACTTGGTAGTTCTGTATGTTGTTTCAGGTTTCTGAGGTCCTCTGAGGATATTATGTTTACAGCCGTGTATTTAAATGAATAATTCACTCAAAAAGCAAAATTTGCTTAATATTTACTCACCCTCGGGCCATCTGAGATGGAATTTGTTTCTTCAACAGAACAGTTTTGGAGAAATGTAGCATCACATCACTTGCTCACCAATGGATCCTCTGCAGTGAATGGGTGCCATCCAAAACACAAAGACTCCAGTCCATCTGCAGATGTGAAAAACTGTGTTTTTTCGTCAGAAACAAACCCATGAGAGTCCAAACCACACATGGATAGAGGACTAGCAATAGTTATAAATCAAAACATTTTAATAATTTAACTGTTTCACACAAGTGGAAATGATATTATGGATAGAGGACTAGCAATAGTTATAAATCAAAACATTTTAATGATGGATTTGTTTCTTACAAACACACAGCTTTGATCTTCACAAGATGTTAACTGGTGGACTGGAGTGGTGTGGATTACTTGTGGATTATTGTGATGTTTTTATCAGCTGTTTGGACTTTCATTCTGACGGCACCCATTCACTGCAGAGGATCCATTGGTGGAATTTTCATTTTTGGGTGAACCATTCCTTTAATTTAAGAGATCAGTTAAAATGTCATTCTGTGCAGATACGATAAAATAACTACATGTATCTGTATATTTTTAGGATTACACCAGCAGCCTTCAGCAAACATATCTGGAACTCATTCTTTTGCTCAACTGATGTTGGTCTGATTTTACTCTATGGCTCTGATGGCGATGTCGAGTCTCTTGCATCCTGTTCAGCTGACTTCTTGTAGATCTGATGTCATAAACCAGAAAACCAACAACAGCCATGCTTACCAAAGCAGAAACAACCAATCGTATCACAGTTTCAGTAAAACCACAGCAGTGGACGTGGTCTGAAAAAAAAAAAAAAAAGTAAAATGCTGAGTTAGAAAAATGCATTTAGCTGTCTTTCAAACAGACTCATATGTGCTGGTTTTAAGAGTTGATATTATTAGGACCTCAAGCATTCACTGTTAAGGCAGAACATCCACAAGCTTTACTGTGTGTTTGCATGCACATTTTCTTTGCTTCGTCAAATGACATTAGCTAGGATTGTTCACTATAAGCAATTCCAGACTCTTTTAAGGGCTTCGGTGACATCTTTAATCTAATCCCTCTAATAAACATATATATAATGTGAATATATATAATATATATAATATTATCTATATATATATATATATATATCTAATATATATATATATATATATATATATATATATATATATATAATAAATGTATTTTTTTTGTTGTTGTTGCTTTGAGCACTAATGTCATTTTGAGCAATATGGGGCACCACACCCACACACTGCTCTCGGACACCTGCTTCTCGCCTGTGACGCTCATCTGTGGTCTGCCTTTGTTCCAGTGAAAACACAAAAGAAAAGAAAAGTAAATGCAGTTCACCCTCATGTGCACAAACAAGTCATTTTTTTGTATAGGAGTGCACAAGCTCATCAAATGTACACATTGAATGCAATGTAAGGATAAAAACATATGTTAAATGCAAATATATTGTAAATGAAATGTTGCAAATGTGGTTGATTATTTCACACCCATCTGCAGTAACATGAAGCAACACCTATGAATATGTGCTGCATTTGCATTGTGTTTGTTCACAATGGCATAAAATGTAGCCTAAAATCTGACATTAAGCCACTATGCGCTAATACTGGATTTCAGAATCATAAAATCTTAGAAGTTTAATAAAAACTGATGTCACATTAACTGAACACATTTAACAGAGTTCTGCTCTCACAATAACATCACGAGTGGCCTACCTGAACTTGGCTGATGGAGTTCAGTAATATTGACATCTTCAGCCTGGTTGATGGTTAAATTGGACGACACAAAATTTGAGCTTGTTGAACTTCCTGGTGTTATAGAACTTTGTGGAGTCTCTGAAAATGACAGATGTTAATGTGATAAGGGAATAGTTCACCCCAAAATGAAAATTATTTCCTTATTTACTCACTCTCAAGCTGTTCCAAGATGAAGAAAGACACTCATACAGGTTTGAAACAACTTGTGGGTAGTAAATGATGACGATATTTTCATTTTTGGGCAAACTATCCCTTTAATACAGTTAATACCATAAAATGTGCACGTAAGGAACATTGAAAAGAACAGAAAAGAATTGCTGTAAATTTTACAGTAATTTACTGGCAGCTGGATGCCAGTAAGTTACTGTAAAATTGTTAACAATACCATTACTGTAATTTTTTTTTTATTTTATAATTCAAATAAAAACAGTCCTGGAAAATTACACTGCTATTCTCTACTCACCATAGACTGTAAGTTCGAAACTCATGTAGCTGGTCTCACTGCTGATAGCTGTTAGTTTATAAAGTCCAGAGTCTGTGGTTCTGGTGTTTGTGATGATCAGAGATCCAGTCTGATCCAGCTCCAGTCTGCCTCTGAATCTCCCATCAGGACCATCATACGTCGAGTATGTTTGTGTGAGCCTGCCGACTTCAGCTATTCGAGTGTTTCCAAACATCCACTGTATGAACAAATATTTCTGTACTTCAGTCACATCAGTGTGTAGAGTAACAGAATCTCCCTTCATCACTGATATTGACTTCACTTCATCTGTCACATCTACAGAACAAACAGAAACATGTTTTGTGTTTAAAATGTTTTTATTAGGGAATCCAACAATTTGACAAATGCTCCCCAGAAACATTATGTTGGTTATTAATGACCAAACTAAATCTGTATTATGAATGGCAGTAAACCAAGACTTTAAAGTGGGATCTAATTAGACATGAACTAAAGGTTCAGGATTTCAGTGCGAAGAGATTTTTCTTCAGCACTCACTTTATCATGCAAAACAAATCAATCAAGCAAATCTGTGGATCAACCTGCAGCCCAAAACTAGTAAATAAATTACTTTTGTAAATCGAATAAAAAAGTGATAATAATCTGCCTGAAAAACTTTTTTATGAATTCCACCGTATAAGCCGTATAATTCTATTAAAAGAGAAAACATAAAAGGAAAAACATTTATAACTTACCAACAAGACGCCACAAGCACACGCAGAACAAAATAAGAGCGATAATCATATTCCTTGGCTGCTATATGACATTAGCAGATGTCATGCCAAGTTGTTGACATAAAATACGTCTTCTTACCGCTTAAAATAAACGTTAGAGAGTGGGAGCATTACATATAAATGAAATAAGAATTAACGCCCTAGGAAAAACAAGTGGTCTTGAGTTCTTGCCGGTAAGACTGTCTATGCAACGTTTAGCTGCCACTACACATTATACTGGCGTGTGACTGCCCCCTTTTGCAGATACAATTATGTCACTATGCGCAATGCTTGAGGCATATTGACGTAATGTCTCCTTATTGTACCCAGTTTTTGAAAATGCTTATGCGTTCATAGAGCAAACAACGAGCTTTCGCTGATTGTTTACAGAGTAGTGGAAGTTACTCCCATCAAAGCGTCAAAAGCTGGTTAGCTGTGTGCGACCTGATGCGGCTCTGCGCAGACCGATCGGCGTCTGACTGGAAGCAGTGCATGCCGCTGTTCAGAAACACAACGGAGATTCAGCGGAACAGAATGTTTTAAATCTCCAGAGATCGTCTTCATTAATTCAGACTCACTGTTTCACAATAAAGTGCAGAACATGTCATTGCTCTTTCTACTCTTTCATTTTAGACACTGAAGTATCAATGTTCTGTGTTAAATACATAGAAAATGACACTGACGAAAGGCGGAGGGTGAACCAACTCAAGGGTAAGGCTAAAAGCAGTCAAATTTATTAAACATCATAAACCAGTCTTTTTAGGCAACAACCAGACATGGGTGTCATGTAGGCTTATAAAATGTTTAATGGGACTGAATTTGTATTTAACGTGAAGTGAATAAAATTAAAACTAATAATAAAATAAAATGAAATAAAAAAAACACTAGAAACTGATAATTAGGCTATAACCTATAACGTTTTCTTTCCACGGTTATTTGAACAGCGAATAAATTATATAGAAAGTGACATTTTCACTATATTTGATCTATTGCGAGTTTGGGGGTGGTGGGGGGGGGGGGGATGGGGGGGGGCTGTTGTTACAATTATTTGTTAATAAAGTATACAGGTCCTTCTCAAAAAATTAGCATATTGTGAAAAAGTTCATTATTTTCCATAATGTAATGATAAAAATTAAACTTTCATATATTTTAGATTCATTGCACACCAACTGAAATATTTCAGGTCTTTTATTGGTTTAATACTGATGATTTGGGCATACAGCTCATGAAAACCCAAAATTCCTATCTCAAAAAAAATTAGCATATCATGAAAAGGTTCTCTAAACGAGCTATTAACCTAATCATCTGAATCAACTAATTAACTCTAAACACCTGCAAAAGATTCCTGAGGCTTTTAAAAACTCCCAGCCTGGTTCATTACTCAAAACCGCAATCATGGGTAAGAGGTTAACCCAGAAGGCCATCAAGCGAGAGGGTAAGACACAGAAAGAAATTTCTGAACGAATAGGCTGTTCCCAGAGTGCTGTATCAAGGCACCTCAGTGGGGAAGTCTGTGGGAAGGAAAAAGTGTGGCAAAAAACGCTGCACAACGAGAAGAGGTGACCGGACCCTGAGGAAGATTGTGGAGAAGGACTGATTCCAGACCTTGGGGGACCTGCGGAAGCAGTGGACTGAGTCTGGAGTAGAAACATCCAGAGCCACCGTGCACAGGCGTGTGCTTTTGAACCAGAAACAGCGGCAGAAGTGCCTGACCTGGGCTACAGAGAAGCAGCACTGGACTGTTGGCTCAGTGGTCCAAAGTACTTTTTTCGGATGAAAGCAAATTTTGCATGTCATTCGGAAATCAAGGTGCCAGAGTCTGGAGGAAGACTGGGGAGAAGGAAATGCCAAAATGCCTGAAGTCCAGTGTCAAGTACCCACAGTCAGTGATGGTCTGGGGTGCCATGTCAGCTGCTGGTGTTGGTCCACTGTGTTTTATCAAGGGCAGGGTCAATGCAGCTAGCTATCAGGAGATTTTGGAGCACTTCATGCTTCCATCTGCTGAAAAGCTTTATGGAGATGAAGATTTCGTTTTTCAGCACGACCTGGCACCTGCTCACAGTGCCAAAACCACTGGTAAATGGTTTACTGACCATGGTATTACTGTGCTCAATTGGCCTGCCAACTCTCCTGACCTGAACCCCATAGAGAATCTGTGGGATATTGTGAAGAGAAAGTTGAGAGACGCAAGACCCAACACTCTGGATGAGCTTAAGGCCGCTATCGAAGCATCCTGGGCCTCCATAACACCTCAGCAGTGCCACAGGCTGATTGCCTCCATGCCACGCCGCATTGAAGCAGTCATT
Source organism: Cyprinus carpio (assembly GCF_018340385.1). NCBI lineage: Eukaryota > Metazoa > Chordata > Actinopteri > Cypriniformes > Cyprinidae > Cyprinus > Cyprinus carpio. The sequence goes on along the minus strand of NC_056593.1, from coordinate 4,469,334 downwards.
TCTGCAAAAAGGATTCCCGACCAAGTATTGAGTGCATAACTGAACATAATTATTTGAAGGTTGACTTTTTTTTGTATTAAAAACACTTTTCTTTTATTGGTCGGATGAAATATGCTAATTTTTTGAGATAGGAATTTTGGGTTTTCATGAGCTGTATGCCAAAATTATCAGTATTAAAACAATAAAAGACCTGAAATTATTTCAGTTGGTGTGCAATGAATCTAAAATATATGAAAGTTTAATTTTTATCATTACATTATGGAAAATAATGAACTTTTTCACAATATGCTAATTTTTTGAGAAGGACCTGTAATAAAATAAAACACTTAAATTAAACAGAAAAGCAAGCAGATGTGCATGATTTGACGTGGCAGCCAATACAAATAATAACCGTTTCCTAACGCCTGCGTTTGGACCAGGGCTCCGTTTCCCAAAAGCTTCGTAAGCCTTATAAGAAGTTCATAAAAAGATTGTACGACTGATCTTAATATTACGTTCTGTTTCCCAAAAGCATCGTAACTTAAGTAGCACTTGACAATCATCGTCTATGAGTGCTCTGGAGTAATCGTAAAGCCCTAAGTGCATCGTAAGAAGCCAGAGTTTTCTTTTGCTTCCTAACAAATATTTTAACATTGTACCTATATATAAATATATACGTTTGAATTTGAGTGTTACAATATTACTAAATAAGACAAAATTGTGTTAAATGTGTTGCTTCATACTGTATGTACACAATCAAATCTTATACAGTTCAGTTCAGTACAGTAAAGCTATCCTCTAGTTGTGTTGGTTGTAATAACAAACAACCAGGGATGAAATGTGACAGAAAATCAGAAATAGTTCAACTAGCTGAAAACAGGAAATGGAAGAACACTGAATAAATAATAATGGTTTCGTGGTCAGGCAAATTATGGCATGTTACTGAAACCAAATTATAGGCCAATGTGATTCAATGTGCTTCATTGTCTTTCCCTGCCAAAAAACGGCTTTGTACATGCACTTCATTTCTTGAGCACCAGATGACAGTAAAAGTAACCCCCCCCCACACACACAAATACATACATACAGGTATATACTTGTGTATTAAAGGCCTCATTAAACAATGTTTGCACTGTAACACTGCAATGATAAAACATGCAAAATACATTAATCTTTAGAAATATGTTTCAGTAAACAGATTGTACATACCAAATTTTACATTTACAAAACTCATACCTGAAAATTTGCATAATGCAAAGAAAAAAAACATTTTAACAAAAAAGACATTGTCACTTATTGACCTTTTGGCTTAATACAAAAAATGCACAAAATAAAATCTGTGTGTTTATATTTCAAATTCAAAACAAATGCACCTTCAGGCTGAAATATTCTCTACACAAGAAAGTGAACACAGTTGCTTCTATATCTCCAAGTTTAGGTTTGAGTTTCATATGAGCAGCGAATGGAAAACAAGCCCTTTAACAATATACATAATTAGCACATACATTCAGTAACAGACATGCTCATAAGCACTAAATGTTTGTCTATAAATAAGAATAAACCATTCTTTTCAGATCTGCAGTAACTCTGACCGCAGCAGGTTTCATTTTGACTCACAGCACATTTAGAAGATTAACCTTCATTCTTCTCACTGCATGAAAAAACAACAACAACAACAACAAAAAAACACTTGCATCGTTGAATTGAATAAATATCATTATATAAAAATAAGACAGATAAATCAAATCTTCGCAGCTTTTATTTTACATAAAAGTACATAAAAGGTCATTGTATATTAAATCTTTATTTTTGTTGTTTTAGTACTTTTTTTTTAGATGTCACTCATTTTAAAGGCTAACTCCACTTCAGAACATTTTTATAAGAGAAAACTATATGCCTAATGAAGGGTTTGCCCTTCTGACTCATTTAAAAACTGACTGATCGTCTCCTTTTTAAGCTTTCGCTTCTCTTATACGGCTAATGAATCTCTATCACACATTCTCAGTCACAGCTACAAGATCTGTTCCTGTGAGCAGTGAGACAGGTCGTTGTGTGAACTTAAAGGTTTTCTGCATATAGCTGAAAAATATCAGACTGAATGTGAAAAGACGAAATGCATTCCTGTTTTGTTATCATAACTGTCAAAGAAACTAATTTCTGGGAGTGTTGAATAGCTGTTGAAGGTCAAATTATTGTCAGTTTCATTCTGAGAGTTGGCAGGGTTTGTTCTGCCTGTCATGTTCATGACAAACTATTTCAAAACTTTCAGATACACCCCCCATTTGAACAACAGGAACTTCATCTCACTACTGTGTGATCAGATCCATTAGCTATAAAAGATTCTTTATGTATGCAGATTCAGTCATTTTAAATGAACCAATAATCTGCAAGTTCCTTGCTTTTCTATATTCAAAGCTATGCAATTTCCTTCCTAAACAGCTAATGTCTGCATAATGAAATCAATACATGGCCAATGGACGCAGCCCTTTTGATCTGATGATTACTTACAGGATTAGCAATGTCTTTAAAGTTCAGGATTGGTCACAAAATAGAAACAGGAAATTCTCTCAATGACAAAATAAAATAAAAAATAATAATAATAAAAAGTGCAAGAAGCATTTCCAGTTGTTTTGCTTGTCTTTCTGTCCTCCCCTGTCATCTGGAATTGACATCATAAACCAGCACAGCAACAGCAGCCACGCCCACCAGAGCAGAGAGAGCCAATCGGATCACAGCTTCAGTAAACCCATAATAGTGGACGTAGTCTAAAGATTGAGAGAAAAATAAATAAAATTCTTTTGAGACTTAATCAGTACTAAACTTGGTTTTAACAAGGTAAATATATGACTATTAGTTCTCTTCTGAGCATTTCATCCTGTTCCCACACAGAGTTTGGATGTTTGCGGCAAGGAAGGCGGGAAAATGTGTGAGTGAATCCCATAAACTGTAGTTTAGAACACAACTACAGAACTTCAGAACACAAGTCATTCCGGAAATTATGACGGTCCATTCTCTAGTAATAACCATAGGATGGTCAAAGTGTTCATTTCCATAAAACATACAGAGGTGCTTTTGGCCTTATTTTGAAAGCAGCTGGTGTGTTTGTGTATTACTTTTGTCTTTAATGTCACATCCAACACCAAATCTACGACCTGTCAAAACCAAAACATATGACACTAAGCTTGGTTCATAATTGTTTTATATTTATTTCGATATTTTAATTTATTTATTTTAGTTTTTGTATCAAAACCACCTGCTTTATGATGGCTGATCCAGCTGGTAGGTATTACCATTATTTGTTCAGTTGGGTTCTGTAAATACTAGGGCATTTTATACCTACCTAGAATTTGGTTGTCACTTAAGCATGCGTGTACAGATCGGGATTAAAGTGCTCAAAAAAGGAGTAACAATCACATTTAAAGGGGTCATATGATGGTGCTAAAAAGAACATTATTTTGTGTATTTGGTGTAATGAAATGTGTTTATGTGGTTTAAGGTTCAAAAAACATTATTTTCATCACACTGTACATTATTGTTTCTCCTCTATGCCCCACCTTCTGAAACGCGCCGATTTTTACAAAGCTCATCATTCTGAAAAGCGAAGTGTCCTCTGATTGGCCAGCTGTCCAGTGCGCTGTGATTGGCTGAATGCCTCAAGCGTATGACGGAAATGTTATGCCTCTTAACATATTGTGATGCCGTGTGTCCCGGCACGACGAGACGAAACCAATAAAACCCGTTACAAATGAGGTATTTGTTGTATCCAGTGGGGACATAATTACTGATTATAATGACTTTTACTGTCTTTTTACGCATTGCGCTGCGTATCGCACCGCGTAAACATAAAACCATGTCTGCATTTGTGATCGGAAAAATGACAAACAACAAGCACTACTCTACACTGCTCAAAACTCACGTTTAAATCTGATTTCTAGTCGTGTCCACTTTTGGAAGACCAAACAAAGTAGTTTCGCTTTCACAACGAAACACACAGCGTCTCCACAACATAGCGGTGGCGGCAGCGGCAGCAACAATACTACAGCGAGAGTGTGAAAATTTGGGCGGTGTTATGCAAATCTTCCCACACAGTGATGTAGACATGTGGGGGTGTGTTTGAACGAGACATTTTAGGAGGGCATGGATAAGTCTTAACTTTTATAAAGAATATCTGTTTGGGTTTGAGACTTTAGTCTTTGCAACTTTAGGGATCTTATCTATTCAAGAACAGCTTGTAACACTCCAAAGAGAAAGGCAAATTTGAAATTGCATCATATGACCCCTTTATAAGAGAGTTAATCACTGAATTAAATCTCTTATCTCACCATCTGAATGTATCTGACAGAGTTGAGTGATGTCCGGATGTTGAGTCTGGTTGCTGATGGGATTATTGAGCACACAGCTGTAGGTGTTGTTATCCTGATATTCCACCTCCAGATGTAAAGAGACGCTGCTGCTGATATCAGACACATTGATGCTGGACAATAAACTGTTTCCTTTGTACCAGGAGAGAGTCACACGACTCACATTCACCACTGAACATAGCAGCTCATATCTGGAGACTGATGATGGAGGATTTTGTGGACAGTATCTGGTGATCACAGGAATGGGGAGATGAGCTGAAGAACACAAGAAAAACAGTAAGAGCTTCTTTGTTGGCCAGAGGTTTATTACGACAGTTTATAAAAAATAAATAAATAAAAATAAAATAAAGTTGCAAATGCAAATAAGTTTTCACTTTTGAGATACAGTATGAATTGGCAATTTTGAGAAAAAAAAGTTGCAACTGAACAATATAAAGTTGCAAAGTCAGCTTATAGAAGGTGCCAAGCTGAAAAAAAAGGCTTTTAATTTTTCTTGGAGAAACAGGATACAGTAGTTCCCATCTTTGAACCACTATTTGCCTGAACAGAGAAGTGATGACTTTTGCATCCTCAACTTCCTCATCGAAAGGATTTTATTTCTCTTACCTGATGGTTTAAATCTTCTAAAATCGTTTTAGCTGAAGTGTTAAAATATGGCGAAGAGCCTGACCAACATGAAAAGCAACCAACCACAAATGGTTTTGTTTTTAAATGACATTTAGGAATGTAGATTATACCACAGTAACAAACCATGTGGAAACACTGCCATGGACCACAAGGACGAGGAAATGTTCAAAGTAACTCACCATATTTTAAAATAAAATATCACATCATAATTAAGAAAACAAGTGTTAATCTTCTAATTAAGTCATTTTAATTTTCATTTTATTCATAACAGCTTTACAGAAAATCATGTCTTAATAGTCGATCCTTGGTTTCCTAGGCTTAAGCAGTGGCCCAACTTACCCCCATATACCTCATATCCTAAATTAATATTATGTTACTACATATATTCATGGTAACTTTTAAAATAAGAATATGAAAAGAGACAGAAATATGCATAATAATAATAATACTGTGCTTACCATAGACCTTAACAATGAAATTCTTGCTTGAGACCTTATTTTCAATGACGATTTCTACTTTATAAAGTCCATTGAGTTCTGTGCTGACATTTGTGATGGTCAGAGATCCAGTCTGAGAGTCCAGCTCGAGTCTGTCTCTGAATCTCCCATCAGCACCATTGTGAAACATCTCATTGTGGACTCTGTTGATTTTAGCAATGTGAGCGTCTTGAGGTCCAAACGTCCACAGTAGCACATTATCTCTCTGCAGATCAGTAACATCCGTGTGTAGAATGACAGAATCTCCCTCCATCGCTGATATGGTGTGTGTTTCATAGATCTCAACACAAAACGCACCTGTGGAACAAACATGGGAACACTTACACAGTCACAACTGATGCTGTTTTACTAAAACTGTAACTAAAAAAAACATTTAGAACTTACCAGTTAGATATAATAAACACAGACAGGAAAAAACAAATGTTTGAAACATTTTGTCTAAGCGGGCACAGACTGCTCGAATAACCCTCCACAAGTCTAAAACAGCAAAACGAACTCTGAACCTGTTTCTAGATGACAGAGGTGCAGTTCCTTATTTAGCGGTAAAGTTGTGTAGAGCAACTGTACAGTCAGCATGTGTATCTAATTATGTGTATGAACCATCTTGCCATTGTTACTGCTCATAAAAACAATAGCCCTTATTGTTGTCAAACATACTTAGCTTTTAAACATGTTTACATACATTTAATGTCAAATGTAGAAATACTGTATTTAAAATGTCTGACTTTCAAACTTGCACTGCAACACCCACTGAGTGCCATTAAACAGATTGAAAGATCAAAGACAATTTTTAATATAACTCCGACTGGATTCGTCTGAAAGAAGAAAGTCATATACTTTATTACCTAGATGACTTGAGGGTGAAAAGTTATACATTTATGGGCTAATTTTCATTTTTGGGTGACCTAACCCTTTAAGTCCTATTGTGGTCTAAAGGTTAGAGAGTTGGACTTGTAACCAGTAGGTCGCAGGTTCGAGTCTTGGTACCGGTGTGGGATTGTAGGTGAGGGGAGTGAATGCAGGGTGCTCTCTTCCACCCTCAATACCACAACTGAGGTGAGACCCTAGAGCAAGGCACAGAACCCCCAACTGCTCCCCAGGCTCTGGTGCAAATGGCTGCCCACTGCTCTGTATGTGTGTGTGTGTGTGTGTTCACTAACACTACTTGGATGTGTTAAATGTAGAGCACAAATTACAAGCATGAGTCATCATACGACTTTCACTTCATTTTTCACGTATTTGTTTTGTTTATTATAAATTAACTAACCATAAAAGGACAGGTTATATATGTTTACAGTATATGTCCAAATATATGATTATATGTTCAAAGCTTAAAGTAAAACTTGAATCTCTGTCTCTAAATCTATTCATGAGTCTGGCAAACATGAGTTCAATGGCAAATGGACACTGAACTGTGGTCAGTTTTCTCTTTTCATTAGGATATCCTTTGCCCTCATGACATGAGTACAATGACAGTTTGTTGGTATATGAACTTTACACCATAGTATATGAACAAAGTACTGTGTTGTTATTTGTTACTGTGTGATTTGTATTTGAAAAGTGAAAAGTTAGTCATTAAATGAGAAATGCACTACATCTGCACTACAAGTCTTTTAGACTTACACTGCAAGTACTACAAGTGCAATATACAAACCAAATACAACAATATCAAAAAATCAGATATTTCATTTCCCGTCCATTCATCACAATCATCAAAAACATAAAAAATAGCAACCAAATGTTTACAAACTTTCATATCAACCACATTTCAGTTATCCTACCATTCAGTGGTTGATATCTCATTTCATTTATTGCCAACTGTGTATGGACTCTTCTTGTGTTTAATTTTGAAAGTGACTGTACTTTTAGGGTTCGAATGTTTATGGTGAGTTTTTGAGGACACAAATAAAAACAAAATTGTATGTATTTTTGGCCAGCGCAGATGTTAAAGCTTGGTAAATGGAGAATGTTTGTCTCTCATCCTCTCAGGTTTTCCTCCTTATCCAATGATCTAGAGCAAGGCTCAGGTTTTCCTCCTGCTCCCCAGGATCTGATGTGAACAAAATGGCACCCAGAAAAAAGTACCTAATGTAAAATAGTAAAGATCTTTATTGTCTGTTAGCTCCTAATGTAAAGTCAACTAAAACCAAAAGTGAAACCAGCCTAAAAAATCGCACAAACGAGAAAAACCCACCTAACACACACATAAAAACTAAGTGAAGACTGTTGGCTTCTTGTAGGCGTTACAACCCGATGAAGACACAAAGCTGGTCACACCGTGAACAACGTACTTACCACTGACCTGACAGTTCAGAGGACCGCCAGAGTCACCCTAAAAACAACACAACAGGAGCCAAAATGAGAAATGACTTCTCATAGTTTATGCTCTGTTTGAGAGTCAGTCTTTCTCACCTGGCATCCTGACTCGCTTCCGCCACCAGCGCAAACCATAGTGTTCTTCACGGTGCTTCCCCACCAGTAACTTTACTATCATAGTAGATGAACAAAGTACTGTGGTCGTTATTTGGGCCTGTGAGATTTTTCAGCTGAGCCGAGAGTGACCCAAGTTAGTCATAAGATCAGAGGAGCACTAATGAACATAAAAAGTGAGTCAGGTCTTTTCAGACAACATCACAAGCTTATTTGTTGTATATTTAGCTAAAGACCTCTGTGTGCGGCCCCAGCCGATATTTAACAGGGGTTTTTTTTGGGCCCGTCCAGAGGGATTCATCACAATGCTAAACGTATCGCAATTTCAGAGTTATCGGAGGACATATCAGAAGTGCGATATCATATCTTAATGCACAGAGTGGTTGATATCTCATTTCATTTCATTGCCAACTGATGCTAGGGACTGCTTCTTGTATTTAATCTTTGAAAGATGACTTGTACTTTAAGGGTTCGAATGTGTATGCATGACATTTTTGAGTCTAACAAAGAATTTCAAAAAAGTGATTCATATTACAGCCCAATTGTTGATGTATAGTTTATTGTACGTATTTTTGGCCAGCGCAGATTGTTAATAGCTTGTTGAAATTACTGTTTTGTTTGTCTCTCAATCCTAGTCAGGTTTCATTCCTCCTTATCAGCAATGATATATGAACAATAATGGCACAAGAAAAACAGAGTATTATAAGATAGTCATGATCTTTATTGTCTGTTAGCTCCTAATGTAAAGTTTATTATAATTAAAGTGTGATCTTATGAATTGCACTTACGCCATTAATCCAGCTGATGTACGCAGACACACGAGTGAAGACTGTTGGCTTCTTGTAGGCGTTACAACCCGATGAAGACACAAAGCTGGTCACATTGAACAATACGTTTAAAAAAACCACTGACCTGTGAGTTCAAAGCCGCCAGAGTTCACCATCAAAACTCCAGCCTTCAGGAGTCAAATGTAGAAACGCAGTTCTCATAGTTTATGCTCTGTTTGAGAGTCAAGCATTCTAATATTCTGATTTATCCTGACTCGCTGTTGGAAACGTCTACCAGCGCAAAATCCATAGTGTTAAAAGAACGGTGCTTCCCCACCAGTCACTACGAGAGCAGGTACTAATAATGGTATATTCTAATAATAGAGGCCTGTTTACAATCAGCTTTTATCGAGAGCGACACACCAGCTGCACGAAGTATTGAGGAGAGAAATAAATAAAATGAGTCAAAAATGATTTCTGGCAACCAAATCACGGACTTATTAGTTGTACTTGAAGCTAAACTGACTTATATGTGCGGCCCCAGCCGGTTTTTTAACAGGGGTGTTTACTTGTTTTATTCATCAAGGGAGGCTAACCCAGCTATCACATGTTCTGAAAAAATATTAAGCAGCAGAACGTCGTTTTCCAGCTTTGCAGAAGGGCGATCATCATATCTGAAATTTCTAAAGAATGGACATGTGCACAAGTCCTAAAAATTCACACATTTATGATCACAGAAATGCTGATAATTTAAAGTAAGTAATAAAGTCTTTGAAAGATTATTTTAAATTGTACATTTATGCTCACATAACAGTTTTTCTAAAAGTTGATACAGTCAGCAGTAAGTGGTGTTGATATAAAAAGTGAAACAGTGCATTCAGTTAACACATACTTTTTTCATTTTGTATTGCATGATTTCCCTGATAATCGAACCCACAACCTGTGAAATTACTGTTTTTAATGCTGTAGGAATAACTAGCCACAGGAACATTTTTCCCATACAGCAAAAAAAAAAAAAAAAAAAAAAAAGAAAAATATCTTTCAAAATATATTAAATATATATATAATGTTTCCAATATATATATATATATATGTACTGTATATATATATATATATTAACTATCAATCTATATTTTGAGAATATATTTTATAGATATAAATAATTACATTTATTAAAAACATTTAAAAATATATTTTGCCCTATTTATTTCAATCCAAGAAATACTTAGGCCACACATTTTACAAAGTTTCCAAAAAAAAAAAAAAAATGGCATAACTATACATTACATGTTAAACAAAGTAATACTGTTTGTGTATTAATTATGATATTAATATATGGAAACCACGACAAATAAAACACAAAAACATAAACAAATATATTGTCCTTGTTTTTTATTTGTAAATAATCTCAATTGAAATTTCAATGATATTTTGACCACTGAACTAGGAAGTGTCCTCGGTTTTCATTTCAGAAATCTGGTCACTTTATGGAGTACTAGTTGCTTGACAGTCATTAATTAGCAAATGCGAGACCAGCTAAAACCAGCTAAGACCAGCCAAACATCTTAGGCTGGTTTTAGCTTCTTTTTTTTTTCAGCAGGATATAAATACAGTCGAGTGTGTTGAGTTAAAATTGAATTGGTGAGGCAGTGAGATATGTGTAATTGTCAATACAGTACTGTTGTATTTCATTAAAGTTATTTATCGATACAGTCTAGTTAGTTTTGTGTGAAATTGACGAAATAGTCATATATATTGTGTATAAATGTTGCCACCGCCGTGACTCGTGTATGCCGTGTATGTAATGTTTACACACCCAGAAGCCACACTGTTGCTGTTCCAGTTGGGGTGGATGTAGACGGCGCTGACGCTCATGTACTGCTCGCGACCCTCGTGGTTGTAGATGTCGTGGTCACCCAGAACGACACGCCAAGTTCTCGAGCTGCACAAGAAACACGTTTAAGTGAACACAAGTAGATAAAGTAAACAAGTGTACACTACACTTGTAGATTGATTACATTCCATTTGAACTGACGCTGTCCTTAAGGCGAGAAAATTCTCAGAAATGTCTCGGTTTTTTGGTATGTGTTTGTTTTTTGTTAACTATCTAGGTACAGATAACCCTGGATTCATTACGTGTCGACGCAGTGGGCGGCAGTCATCACCCATCTAGTTCTGATCAGAGTCCCACCACAGGTGTGATAATAGCTGCCACCTGACAGGTACTGGAGAGAGATCTGAGAAAGAGACAATCACTTTGAAAAATTTAGAAAATTTCACTATTAAAAAAAAAAAACACAAAAAAAAAAAAAAAAAAAAAAAAATAATCTTGCAAAAAAAAAAAAAAAAAAAAAAAAAAAAAAAAAAACCTTAAAGCTGACTGGACTTTATTTATGCAGAAGAATGCGTCTTCAAACGGTTTTACTTGCCATAAAGCTGGTTTTAAATGATCCTTATGGTGGGGCTGATGACAACCTGCCTTGTAACCATCTTTGTCAAGATTATTAGTGTGACAGCAACTAATCTTCTACCATATTAATAAAAATAGCTTGACCAAACCTTGCCCATTTAGTCGTTGAAAATCATCAAGACCTTATTCTTAAAATGTTTTACCTGCCAGGGCCAAGAGTTGGGTTTTGCCACCGCTCCACCAACGACCCTCTCCTCAGGGGCCTGATCCTCCAGATATCTGGGCTCAGCCAGCGCTGGACACAAAAAACACACTTAGACATGCTAAGACTGCAGTATTATTGTAGTTTGAGTCCAAATAGACTCAATTTTTAAAGTTCTGAGTATTGCATGCATTTGTTAACTTGGCAAAATCTAAGCTAAATACGAATGATTCCCTCGATAGAAACAGACAAAGGTCTTACCCAGGGCGGCCAGCACGCTCAACAACAGGATCCTCAGCATGTTTGCAGTCTGTCTAGACTTTCTGCTCTCTGAACACTTCTGTCATCCATATATATATGCCCGCTGTTCACAAAACAGGTGTTTTCTCATGGCTGATGCCCACAGGTGTGTGAATCCCACAGATTTCACCACTGCCAAGGCCAATGTGTCAGTTGCAGAATCAACTTGTTTATTTAGCTTGACACAAATGCTTGACTTGAATTATCTTTAAGTTAGTGCAGTACCCCTCTTATGCTCCTGATATAAAGTTTGTGTATAGTTTAATTTAAAGCATACATTTCTACATTTCAACAAAATAATTAATTTTTTACAAAATAATTATTTTTGTCATTTTTTATATTTTATTTGTTAATATATTATAATATGATATAATTTATTTGTTAATATATTATTATATAAAATAAAATTAATTAATTTTATTTAACTATATTTTAGGTAAGATTTACTTACAAAATTCCATATATGGATAATGATTATTATTAATTAAAAATAAATTAATTACATTTACATACATTTTTTAATTAATTAAATTAACACACACAAACAAATATAAACATAATATTTTTTACAATGTATTAAAATAACTATTAATACATAAAAAAAAAAAACAAACAAAATAATAAAAAAACACACACATACATACAGTACATACATATACATACACACACACACACATACATACAGTACATACATATACATATATATATATTATATATATATATATTATATATATATATATATCATATATATATATATTAACTAGTGTCAATTTATGCTGACGGATCTGTTCACATACATATCTACATAACTAGTGTCAATTTATGCTGACGGATCTGTTCCTTTGTGAAAGCTATGGGAGTGTGTTTGCAGGTTCACTGCTGATATTGATAAGGAAACGGTGGTCTCAGCATGATAAGACTTATGTTTGGCATTTCCAGGAGTCACATATGTCACCTGTAGGAGGGGAATTGATTATTTATATCCTCCTAAACTTTAATATGTGATGTAGAGCACAGATACCTTACAACTCAGGTGACTAAAGAAACCTCATATGTTACAAGACTGCTAAAAACACATTTACTATACTGTGACAACACAGATACTTTACAGATATTGTTAGTGAATTAGTGTAAAGAGAATTAATCCTGCTGTCAACTGTAAACTTCAACTGCTCGAATGGGGTTACACCTAGGACACTAGAGGGAGGCAGTGCACAGCTTACTGAAACCTGCACATTGAATTTATTCAATGTTTATATATATTCTTTTCTGGAAACTTACAATGGTGTGGCTCAAATGCTTCTTTTACTTTCTATTCTTTTTCACTGTTGAAGCAACATCATATAGATACATAGATGCATATGGATGGATAAATGGATAGATGTACTACACAGGTAATCTATTTGCTTCACTCTGATACTGTGTTTTGAGGAGTCGCTGACCACCGCTGACCTCAATGTGATGACATGACCTTTCACTATGACTGAAAACATTTATTCTTCTCACTTCTTTTCAAAGGTCACATACTGGTCACTGAAGTGCCTTCAAGGAAATCACATCCCTTTTAAATCTGGGGGAAATCTGATCAGGTCTGACTGAATTGTTTGTCTTATCTCAAGATTTCTCAAGATGAATGTTAATAGATTATGCAGAATTTTTCAAGTAAATATAATGTAAATATTATTTTAAAATAATTGTATTATATGAAATGTATCTAATATTAAAATAAAAGTATATATAATACTATTTAATAATGAAATTATATAATATATACACATATGTACAAAATTGGCCATTGTTTTATGTAGACAAATAGATATGCTATAATATGTTATTGTACAATATTTAAATGTGAATAAATGTGACTATTTCAATTTGAATACCATATTTCTTAAAAGCAGTAAGTAAATAATGAACAGAAGAGGGCCCAGAACTGAACCTTGGGGAACACAAGTGGTAACTTAATATGGCTTTGATCGAAAATGTTCAAGTTGTACAAACTGAGTACTAAGTGGATGTTTGAGAGATTTTATCAGTCAACAGACCAGAACCTGCTGCCATCAACAGGTCGTTAGTGATATTGACAAGAGTAGTTTCTGTGCTATGATGTGGACGAAAACCAGATTGAATATTACTGAATAGTTATCTTTTATATTGTTTATTTTTTTATATAGATTAAGAAGAAATAACACCATATCAACTTAATAATGAAGAAAAGTAGGATGACACATCAAAAAAAAAAAAAAAAAAAAAAGATTCAGGCCTTCTTTACCAATACAAATTTTGAGTTTGAACATTGTAAAAATGTTTTCAATCTAAAAATCATGAACAGCAGGGCATTTACCAGACTGACTAAACACATGAGAATCTTTCATTGTTTCTTGCATGAACGTCTAACTCTTTGACATTGGCCTTGACTTTGCTTTTAGCTTCATTTAGTTCATTCCCAGCTCAGTCTTCAGTCCTGAGCTCATAAAAACTTCTTTCACACCACTTCACGATGCAAACAGCCATCGGCCAAAACTCGCGATGGCTCGCACAAAAGATCTGAGCACAATAGGAAGGCCAAATCACCTTTTATGCTCTCACTAATTAAAGCAGAAGTCATTAAAGCACTGTGTTTGGATTATTCTCTTATCAGAGTCATTAGAAAGATAGCCGTCCTGACTGGTAATTGAGCCGGCGCTGATGCCAGCATTTGGGCCTTTGGGATGAGACCAGGAGTGGCTCACACAGCCTTCTGTCCCATCATCTGTCGCTCTCACAGCACCTCTGAGAATCATGCGTGAATCAAACATGCAGATCAGACGGGGAGGTTGTTTTAATTAAAGATGTTGTTCATGATAGAATGTCATCACTTAATGAAGCGAGGATTTGAGCTCCCGCAAATGAGTTTGTGAGGTTTGAAAGTTAATGACTTGTGCTGATGAAATTCAAGGGGGGCCTTCAGAATGTTTCTGAGAGTTTTCCATGTATGGAGAATGAAACAAGTCCGGATTTAGTGAGAACTTGGTCATATCAGACTTTCAAACATTTAGATAACCCCAAAAAGTTGGAGTGAATGATCTAAACGGTCCACAGGAAAATGCCCAGTGCTTTGATACTTTCAATGTACACTATGTAAAACAACAAATTTTCAGGTTGTGGTTGAAACTGAATCTTTGAGATCTGAAAATGTATTTCATAATCTTTTTGGTTCATCTGATCCATTTTAAAGCTAAAACAGTGGGAAAAGTCTCTTAGAGAGCAGATGACTTGATTTGCTGCAGATGTTTCAGAATTTTAGATGAAGAGAAATGGAGTGAATGTCTCTTTGCAAACAGCCTCAAACCAGCTGTAAAAATGTGTTTGAACTTTTGAGTTCTTTGTAGAGGCTATATAAAGATTATGCCAATACATTTTATAATATTTATTTCTTTATTTTGCTCTTTTACTTCTAATCATTTACATATATTTTTATATTATTAATATTTTTAAAATTATATATATATATATATATATATATATATATATAGATATATATATAGATATATATATATATATATATAATATATAATGCAGTTTTTATTTGTACATATCCTTAATATTATATTATTATTTATTATTATTTATTTTATAAAATAAAATTTATTATTTATTATTAAATATTACATTTGAATTTTTTGTAAAGTATTTGATATGACATACAGCCAAGTATGGTGATCCATACTCAGAATTCGTGCTCTGCATTTAACCCATCCAAAGTGCACACACACACAGCAGTGAACACACACACACTGTGAACACACACCCAGAGTAGTGGGCAGCCATTTATGCTGCGGCGCCCGGGGAGCAGTTGGGGGTTCGTGCCTTGCTCAAGGACACCTCAGTTGTGATTTAATTACATTCTCTCTTTGTACTTTGAATTAAATGCAGTCCAAGCCACAGAAGAAAGACACTAGTGGCCTGTCTCTCTCTCTCTGCCTCTCTCTCTCTCTTACTGCAGGTCTCTCTTCCACTGTGTCCTGTCGTCATGAGAGTGTCAGCAGAGGCTGCTGTGTCCCAGCACATCATCCAGCGCTCCATCAGATAACAGGAAACTGGATGCCACATCGGAAGATTTTTTCCAGTGCTGGTAGCGCCTCGCAGTCTGACGAGCTGCAAAGAACGCGGCCGATCCCTTGGGGTTCGAGTACACGCTCTGAACGTCCATCACACACACTGGCCATGACCCCCACGGGCAGATGTCCCCTGCGCGCTTTGATGCAGGTTCATGGCGTCGCGGGCAGGTGAAAGCTCTTAGAGCTCGTCATTGTGCATCATGTCAACAACCGCATGTTCCCTCAGAGACACCTCACATTCACAGAGGTCAAACATGCTTCATGCTGCTTCATTCACATACATATTTGATAGTCCGCCTCAGAATATGGATTTATATGTTTTTATGGCTGTAACAATATACTGTTTTACAATATATCGGGATACAAGAAGTTTTAAGTTCAAATAATGTAAACCAAGAAGGTCACACATTTGGAAATGAAACACATTATTTAAAAATATACAATATTTCAAACTTTTTGAATGTATATAGTCAGGGACATCATAATTCTGTCATAATTCTGTAATACTACATTTATTGTTTTAATGAATAGTACTTTTTGTTTATCATATATCTTAGAAGTATTGATTTAAAAAGTAAAATTTTAACTCTATTTTGGCTTTGTTTAATGCATCGTGAGAGCATCGTAACAGTATTATGTATCAAACTAAATCTGACTTGTAATTTGCAGTGTTATTTCAGTATTGAGATATTATAGTTCTTATTAATATTTTGAATCAGTTTTATTTTTACATTTTTTAAATTTTAACATAATTTGGTCATTCTAATTTAGTAATTTAATTTGTAGTTTTTTTTTTTTGTCATTTTTAGTAGTTTTTGTTATATATGTCTATATAATTTTTTTTTTTTTCAGTTTTAGATTTGTTCTTTTTGTACACGATGTTAAACTAAATTAAAATAGCAACAAACTTAAACAAAAAAACTAGCTCAAATAAAAAAATATTTCAATATTCAATTTTAATTCAATTTCAAATTTATTTTATTTTAATTTTAGTTTTAGTTAACTGTAATAACCCTGGTGTATTGATCAATCTATTAATTGATTTAGAAGTATTTATTTTAAATTTAGGGTGATTTAAACGAACCCAAACAAGTATTAAACTTGGGCCAGTCTGTAACCAGTTAGAATACTCAAGCAATCACATAGTAACACATTAAAAATACATTCAGAACAGCTTAGCAACTGCATAGTGATGTCCTAGCAACCACTTACTCTTAGTGAGAGTTTTTTAAATATAAAAACCTAGTTAAACATACAAATAATCAAGATTTCATCTTGGATTCAATTTATCTGCAGAAAATCGCACGGATTAGAGGCAACCCATCATCAGAAGATTGTGAATCTGCACTTTGGCAGTTTGGATTTTAAAATGTGAGCTAGCTCTGCATTTCCATAAATGATCTGAGCAAAGCGCTGGGTGATGTTTTGATTGATTGCCGCTGGCTGAAATTCAGACACTAAGCGTATTGACTTCAGAATTCCTCTTCTGTCTGCGGGGGGTCTAGAGTGATGTCATGTCTGTCTGTCTGTCTGTTTATTCATCTATCTATCTCTCTCTATCTATCTGCCTGCCTGCCTGTCCATCTATCAGTTCATCTATCTGTCTGTCCATCTTCCCATCTATCGTTGTCTTTCTTTCTCTCTGTCTATGTATCCATCCATCTATCAGTTTGTCTGTATTTCTCTCTTTCTATGTAAGTCTATCTGTCTGTCTTTCCATCCGTTGATTGCCTATCTATCTATCCATCTATCCATCTATCTATCTATCTATCTATCTATCTATCTATCTATCTATCTATCTATCTATCTATCTATCTATCTATCTATCTATCTATCTATCTATCTATCTATCTATCTGTCTATCTGTCTGTCTGTCTCTCCTTCTATCTATCAGTCTTTCTATCAATTCGTCTGTCTGTATATCTACCTGTCTTTATATCTGTCTATCTGTATCAAATCTAAAAAAAAGCAACTAGTTTCATATCTTTTGGGGTTTGGGTTAATTTGTTTTCTTAGACTTTGTTTTAAACAAAAACAACAAAAAGTGTGTGTGTGTGTGTGTGTGTGATATCAATGTCTTCATGCATCCTGACGCTGGTGAAAATGATCCACGGGCCAATTTGCAACCTTTAATTGCAAATAAACCACAACAGAAGTGATCGATAAGAGCCTGCTAACTATATCCGCCTGTGTGCGCGCACACCTTGAGCTTTTTCGTCATCACGGTCTCCTCTTAAACACCTCCAAACTGTCTTTCTCTTTATTATCACCTGTCTTTCTCATTCTGTGACTTTTCTCTTTGAGATGGGCAAGAATGAGAGCTTTCTCTTTCTGCCTTTTCCTCCGGGACGTGACAGATGATCCAGAGGAGGCCTGAGTGGCTGATTGATTGTGGGAAGTCTTGCGCATTCATCTCTGTCGCTGCGTTCGGCCGATGGCCGCCTCTAAACCGCTCTCTCTCTCTCTCCAGTGCGGGGCTAAAAGGTAATTAAGAGCAGCTCTCCACATGGATCTATCAGTGTCAGAATGTGTCAGCAGCTGCGGAGGACTGCGGCCTGATTTGTTGTCCCACCCTCAACGGCACAGGCGATATTTTACATCATCATTTATTCAGGCACTGCTGATGTCACCACCTGCTTCGTGCTGATGTTTCTTTGGAGAAACCAACTTCACCAGAACTCCTCTTGCCTCAGGAAAGTTTGTTGCTCAGTGGTTGCTCTTTAATAGATCACTGATGTTTTCATTTGTATTTTTTTGAAGTATCAACTTAATAAAATAAATAAATAAATAATAATAATATAGTCAGTTGTTGTCATGCAGTAAAAGTAGCAACTGAGATTATTTGATCTTGAATGAGAAATGTGTAAGTTCATATTGAGATCAATGCCTTTTCTTTGCAGGTATCCTGGCAAATTTCTTTTTCGTGTTTTTTTTTTTTTTTTTTTTTTTTTTAGAAGAAACAGCCCAAAAATATTGATGACATCATCCTGCACTCTAAATTATTCTCCAATAAAATGCTCTCTTGAAAGATTAGTTTGAAATATGACCTGCCTTTGACTAACCAACTAACAAATTGTTTGTTGATGTGTCTTTATTGGTTGCTTTATTAATTTGTTCAGTATTTGTGAAGAATGTGGCCTCGACTTTTAATGTCCCGCTCCAACTTCCTGTTTCAAGGGGAAGTATGTCAGCACTGAGACACTGCTCTTAGTTTCATTTAATCATTTGTGATTTTTCTTTCTGACAGATAGGTATTATCTTCTTGTTCTTCGGACCCAACCCTGTCAAACAGTAAATGAAGGGCTTACTGAAAATGAGGTAATTATTCAGTGCTGGTTGACACTCATGACATGTCAAAATGAATAAGTTGTCGAACTGGCAGATAAGGATAATTAATCATTTTAAACTCTAATTATTTCCCCTTGTTTACAATTTAAACCACACAGAAAGTGTTTGCACGTACAGTTAATCACTGTTTAGCTTTTTGCATATTTTCTGTGTCGATCGTGTTCAGAGGTGTTTTTGTTTTTCAACGTTATTAGCATCCTATTTATTGTCGCGATACATATCATTAAAGAAATACAACAGAACAGCAGCATTTTTAATCATAAAAAAAAAAACACAAAAACACATCCCCTAATTGCTGTTTTTGTCACCGTATCGTCTAAAATGTCCCATTTTCGTCCCGTTTCTGCTCTGAGTAGGCCTACTGCTGAATAATTTAGCGCTGAATGAGGAGCGTTGCTATCTTATGAGGCGCGAATATTAATTCCCGCGCATGCTGTGTTAATTAAGAAAACCAATTAACACAGGCAGCTTAAATCCTGTAATAAAGGACGTGTTTCTTTCTCACCCGTCCGGTCAGAGATGAGAAAGGCTTGTGTATTCCGCTCCATAATCTTGACATTCAGGGAACCTTTGTTCTCTGAATCCATTGTGAATTATGTCAATCAAATTTAAACGGTGGCATTTTGGGCTGGAGCGTTTCGACCGCGCGGTCTCCAGGTATCAGCATTCGCCCGCGCATTTGACTGAAGTAACTTAACCCACCGCATTCACGTTCGCGTTCACAGCCGAGAGGTCTAGTGCCGAGCTAAACCTGTGGATGATTTCAGAGGCTGTTATCATTTCGAGTATTGAACACCTCTAGTAAAGGTGAAGTCGGACAGAATGAGGCCTGTGCCGTATTGATCCCAGTTAGGGCTTGGATATGAGCTGTGAAACAGAACAAATCAGGGAAGAAATTCCGCTCACTAGATGTTGTATCATCATATTTCACAGACATTTAAGAAAAGATAACAGCCTGAATACACAGTGTATTTGATAGCACTTTATATGAATAATTAATTGTATATGTATTTAGTATTTACACTGTAAGAAAAAAAGAGTGCATGATGTATAAATATTTTTAAATAAAATTAAACAACTCATAATATATATGGTTTAGCACTTGTTTTGGCAAACACGTACAATAGCTGTGAACCATCATATTCAATCTAGTCTTGCTGGTTAATAGTTAGTAAGCCTGGTGGAAAAACTAACACCAGTGTCTTTGAGTTCTGTCATTATTTTCTTCTTTATAAAGTCCACTTTGCTGATTAAATTGCTCATTTTAACCAATTTCACACTTAATTGGCCAAACAAGCTATTATGTTCACAGGAGTTGCACAACCTCCAGAAAGTTCCTGGTATTATGTTTGCCTTGCATCAGGTTAGCAATAGATCCTGAAGTCTAAATGGATGCTGTTTTGCACACAAACATCATGCCAAAGTGCTAATTTAGCATGCAGGCATCTTATTTTATTAGTAGAACATAAATTAATATTTACTGAAATATGAATTACTCCCTTGAAGAGCTGCAAATTGAAATGGAACTGCACCTGAAAGAAATAATGACAACTCAATTCAGGAGGAGAGAACGTGTGGTGCACAGTATTTCATTAAAATACCTTCATAATTCATTTCTCAGCAAACTCAAGACATGCATTAAGTAATAATGAAAAGGCAAAGGTGAGTGAACTTCTGACTAAGTTGTGCTTGTACAGCTTTGATGAAAAACTAATATGAAGTATCTCAAACAGATTTTGGGAATGGAATAAAGCCCCCAGCTAAAGCCCCATATTACTCTGATCAGACGCAGATGTCAGGGCAATTCGAATTGCTTCCCCACCAACTGTAATAACAAACCAGCAATAGTAGAATGATCTGGTACTGTATGTTTCAGCATTTCACAAAAAAAAAAAAAAAAAAAAATAGAAATTCAAGACAATAGTGTCACTATTCAGTTCCAGTCAGTCCAGTGTTGGTTCAGTTCAGTTCAACAACTATATAAAGTTTATTCTTTATGAAACAAGCTCAGTTAAGCAATAAGTTGGTGTACTGAAGACAGTAGTATTGTTATTCAGCTTGCTATGGTGTTGAATCAGAACATTCCGGGTTAGAACCTTTACCCCAAACAAAAGATATCAAACAGCTTCCACTTTCCCGGAGACAAGTATGTCCTTGGACGTTTCTGCATGTGCCTCTTGTTTTTGCTCCGTGTCACACTGAACCCTGCAGGACCTCATTATAGCTAATCGTCCATCTGTCCATCCCCCAAGGGCCGGCCAACATTCCCTCAACCACGGCCGATTGGTATGCCAAGAAGACATTTTTTTGGGCATGTTTCCTGGCTTGTGGTTTGTCAAAGCATGAGGTTACAACACAGTGAGGTCAATAGCCTTTTTGCTTTTTGGACTCCTAAAATTGTCACATGAGGGTCAAGCAGACGTGAGTTCATTCATCTCAGATCCCGTTCCCTGAGATCTGGCAGGCTGTGGAAAACCCGCATCTGCTTGAATTATCAGCATAGAGTGAAATGAAGCAGTCGTTTACACATTTGTTTTTCAGATCTGGTTCCAATTTAAATAAAATATTCTCTACTGCAGTGGTTCTCAACCCTGTTCTGGAGTACCCCCTGCCCTGCACATTTTGTAAGTCTCCCTCATCTATCACACCTGACTCAACTCATCAGCTCATTAGTGGAGACTGCAAGACCTGAAGTGGATGTGTCAGATATAGGGAGACATACGTACAAACGTGCAGAGCTGGGGGTACTTCGTGGAGAGGTTTGAGAACCCCTGCTCTACTGGATGATAAAACATAACATTCAAACAAATGAATCAACAAACAAATATTGGCCGAAATGTTTTTGGGTGTGGTAATCTTGAGATGCCCCTGACAAAACATATTGTTGATTCATTTAATTGTTTAGCTGATATTGGCCGAAATGTTTTTGGGTGTGGTCCATAATAAGTAATCGACCTGTATCTTGTGAGAACAATGTTCAGACTTCACAAAACTTGGCGTGCATTGACTATAGGACATTATGATGAAATCTGCAAAATTGCATGAACTTCCAATGCTTTAGTGGGAAACCGCAATTTCTCAATTATGAGCCATTATTTCAAATGTAAACAATACTGTAGATGTATGCTGTAATATTAATGTTGTGCATTAGATAGGAAATCCTTTTAAGTCTAATCAACACAAAGTCTAATGTGAATGTGAAGTTTTCTGCGTTCCTTTTAAAAGTTAGTTTTCTTTTTGGGAACTAGGATCTTGTAAGCTGCTTCATGAAACCCTACACTGTATAGAATTATTGTAATTTTAACAGTAAAAGACTGTAAAAATATGGCAAAAACCTGTTAATTGGTTAATAGTAAGTTCCCTTAGTATATATATGATGAAAGATTTGTATAAATCTATTAAATAACTGCTGACATTTATTACTAATAAATAAATATTAGGATTTATTAATAAAGGAATTCTAACTGCTAGGCCACGGGTTCAACATCTGCTTTACTGGCAGTGCGCTTCAACTTTAATCTGCTCTGCTAGCAGTTTTTCCACTTTAGCTCAAGTGCTCCAGCTTATTTTGTGTACTGACACTTTTTTTCCTCTGAAGATTATGCTCTATAACATCCCTGCAGCAAAAAATCACAAGTTCTAAGTAGCTATGCTTTTAATAATCCATTTCCTGCCCCCTGATGATTCGGTTGATTTCTGGAGCCTATCTTCCATGGCGCTCTTCTTTCCTCATGTCATTTGCGCTTCATTTCTCGGTAGCAGATGTCCTGTAAAATCTCCCAGGATGCTGTTGATAAACTCTTTCCATTTGCTATCAGCATTCCGTCACCTTCATTACCTGCCTATCTACGCTTTGGTGCACGAATCATTTAATTTGTCATGCAGAGCGTCTGTAGACATGCGTTATGGCACAAGTGGAGCACGATGGGAGCCGCAACAAACAGATGGTTTGACAATTTGAGATACCTGTTTGCCTTCTAAACCAAAACCTGCTCAGAAAGTATGCACTGTTATGATGCTGAATGATTTTAGGATTTATTAGCTTTCTTAGAAACTGGTTTTCCTTCAGAGACGTGGCCTTGCGGTTACTACACATGTTCTGTGAGAATGTGCTGGTGACCTGACATTGAATTGTATATCATAAAATCGAGCATAATGCATACCTGCTTATGTTTCCGATGGCCTTAGGCACACATATGATTTACAGTCCTATATGGCCACAGTACTTATTCGGTTACTCATGGGAATAACCCTTCCCTTAACTTCAGGTGTCTGGTTTCATATTTCACATCCTCATAATGGATCAATAAACATCCAGATCATATTCAAACCTCTTTTGTAGACTCCAAAGTGAACCAGATCACAAACAGACATAGGCCTACCTGGACAGACCTTTAAGCTCTGAGGATTTTCGCTTCAGTTTGTGGAGTTCATGCAAGTCCATTAACAGACTGACACTTTAAGAGTGTCTCTGAAAGTTGATAATCAGCTGTGGGCCACATCATCAACGCTATTGATTCAGTCAGTGACAGCGACACCCAGCGTTAGCCAATATTGTCACAAACTTGGATTAAAATGCACTCAGTGTAATTTCATGGGTAGGTTCCCTTTCACCCCCTCGGCTGTAAGTTTCTCAGATAATACTGAGTCTTTCTGTATACTCATTTATCACTCAAGCATCTCCTGGTCAACAGGACTGTCCATTCAGATATATGTAATAACTGTGCATCACTTTGATTATGTAGCTTGTTAGTAGCTGTAGTGTATATTTATGGTCTCATCAAGGGGAATTTTTATTGCATTATCTAACAAAAGGAAATACACAGTAATTTACAGAGAAAGACAAACGAATAATATTAAAATTATACATAAAGAGAAAAATTTAAAATTTAAATTATTCTAATATAATAAT
The DNA here is from genome assembly GCF_018340385.1 of Cyprinus carpio. Lineage (NCBI taxonomy): Eukaryota > Metazoa > Chordata > Actinopteri > Cypriniformes > Cyprinidae > Cyprinus > Cyprinus carpio. The sequence continues at coordinate 4,445,401 of NC_056593.1, read as the reverse complement.
ACAGATTACATAAAATATACAAAATACATAATTTTAATTAGTGGTATAAATAAAAACTGTGCTTTAATGTGAATAATAACGTGCATAAATAAGCAAAATGAAATAAAGTTTGACATCAAGAAACAAAATTTACTTTTTTGTAAAAAATACCTCTATAATTCATAATAAAATATATGATGCATAACGATATGACAGTAAAATCACAATAAAGATATGTAATATATCTAATAATATCGCTCAGTCTCTCTCTCCCTCTCTCTTTTAAGCAATGATCGGGTCAGTGATGCTCAGACAGACAGTGGAGCACTTGCATGAAGGCTTCGTCGCAGTGTGCAGCGTTCATTCCTGACGCGTCTGTCTACATCTGAACCCACTGGACGAACGGGGACTATATAACTTACAACGGAAGACTTTATCTGATATGGAAACGCGTGCCGTGCTGCATTAATTAAAGAAGGGGACATTTTAGTGATGCCAACATCCTGAGAGCATCTGTGTTGTAGTTCGTACCAGCGCGCGTGGTGAAGTTGGATTGCGGATCGCTTATTGTATCGTGCTTGAAACACAATCCGAGCCGCTCTGACACCGCGAATGTGTCTGTGTTGTGTATGGATGTGATTGTGAAGACATTCTCTTTACACCGAGCGATGCGTTTCTGTTGTCTCTGACAACCTTTTGGGGATGTATGCTAATAAATGACCTTAGTTTAGCGTTATCATCACGCTTGTTTTTATGCACATTTCGCTGATTCGACTGGAGGAGACGGAGATAAATTGACGGTACTCGCGCCTTATTCTAGTGAAGCTCCTGAGGATTTAAGAGGAATACATGCTTATATTGCCAGAATAATCTGTAACCATTTTTATTCTTGGATTTTTTTGCAGTTGAGTTCTTTAAACTGTTTTTTTTTTTCTCTCTCTCTCTCTCTGGCTAGTCTGAGGAGCCAAAGTGTGCTTCCTGTGGTGATATCCAACTTTACAGGCTTTATTCAAGTCAGAAATATTATTTATTATGTCTGAATCAATCTGAATAGAGCTTACATCAAACGAACGGGTTAAATCGAATGGAAATAGGACCCATTTAACTTTAAATTGCACAAAATTGCAAAAGGACCCATCATGAAGATGTTGCTGCTTTCAGCGTCTATATAGTGTCACTAGATCCATCTATGCACCTTCTCATAAAGATCAGCTGACCATCTAAAGCGTGAAGTTCTTCCAACCTTCTAAATATTTGCACCTACTTCATTCAAAGAGCTTTTAAACTTCGAGGAACATGGATATTAAAACAGAGTCTGAAGACAATCTGGACTGCGACCAGCCGGTACCCATTGAAGTCTTCGCCAGCAGGTCCACGCTCCATGGCATCTCGCACATGTTCAGTTATGAACGCCAGTGCATCAAACGATGCATCTGGTTAATGTTTTTCATGGGCTCGTTTTCGTTCCTGGTGCTTGTTTGTGTGGACCGCATCAAGTTTTACTTCCAGTACCCCCATGTCACCAAGCTGGACGAGGTCACAGCACCATTGATGGCGTTTCCTGCCATTACCTTCTGCAACCTGAACTCTTTCCGCTTCAGCCGCGTGACGCGCAACGACCTGTACCACGCGGGCGAGCTGCTCGCGCTGTTAAACGGCAGGTGAGTTGTGTATAACATTTTAAAAGGAGAAAATGAGAAGAACAATGGTTGTTTTAAAACTGCCACAGAACAAACGTGTTACAAGAGAGATTTTACCACATATAGTTTCTCTCACAAATAGCGTTATTATTCTGTTTCAAGTTCGTTATCATTACAATACATAACAACTACAACTACATTATTCTTATGCTTTTAGAATTTTTTTTAAAAACTCAAAAGTGCACTAAGAAACATGTTTTAATGAAAGGTAACGTAAACAGAAATTTAGTGACCACTAACGTTTGTCGCCATTTTCTTTGGTTTTATGTAGAAGCTAATACCTTTGTTAATTCTGGCAAAATATCAGAAATCTTTTCTTTATTAAAAATCTACACTTTATCAAACCATTAAAGCTTATCCCCCTATTTAAGCATATTCATATATTTTTAATTTATATTTATTATTACCAAGACAAAGTAAGCGTAAAATCATAAATAATATGATGACCAAGATATTGTAAGCTCAGAGACCTTCTTAGAATTGTTTTGGATATGTTAAGGGTTATATTTTGAATAATATATACTAATATATATTCTGAGTTATTATAGTCTACATACTTGCATATTACACCAAGTTTAGGGAAGCATATATTTTATATTTGTCAACAAATGTTGTGGTTCCATCACATTTGATAAGGTTTGTTTCAAACCTGTCTGAAAAAAGAACTTATAAGAAACGATTTTGCCTTTTATATTTACTTTTGTGGCATTTAATATTTAATCTATTTTTCTGAGGTAACTGGAGGTGGTATTTGAAAGATTTTGTATTGGTTGTAGTTTATATTTTGAATATTACACAATTTAATATTACACAGATGGTTTTTAAAAGCAGTCTCCTAGCAAACACATGGAAACAGAAATTATCTTTGGTTGCTGACAGATAAATGATCTGTTTTATCTCAAGGATTAAGTCTGTATGATTCTCTGAACTTTGATTTGGTTGCCGTCATACACTCTTTGTAATTCAATCCAAATCTGTATTTTAGCTTTGATGGGAGTTGAAAACATAAGCTGTAAACATTCTGCCTTGTTTAAAAAGCGAGGAGAGTTAGAAGGTTGACTTGCCTGTCTGCAAAATAAAAATCATCCCATCACCTCATGAAATCAAAGCCCAGGACAGAAACTAAAAATCAATCATCATATATAACATATAACACAAAACACCATTTGCTTTTCCATTGTGGCGAAAGCGCAGCCATTAGAGAAGCAGAAGTTCTGTTCTGAGTTTGGATTCTTCTCTCAGGACTGTGATTGTCACTCTGCGGTCGGAGCCGCTCCAGAACTCATTGAACACATCAGTGTCTGTATTGGCAGTACAATCTCAGTCTCATCGCTTTTCAATAACAACACATTTGGCAGGAATGAATAATTGATGCCAGGTTTCAACTAATATTCACTTGGCTAGATTACTTTTTGGAAGTATTTTGCATTTGAAGGCTTTCTGGTGTTTATTCATGAATAAACAGCTCATATATCAGTTCCAGATTGAAGCTTCATGCCTGTTCTTTGACATTTTGGTTGGTCTGTTCATGTAAGCATTTAGGGGTCTGAAATGAGACAAGTTCATGGTCAAAGCAAACATAAGACTTTAGGTGAGGTATCTAGCAAGTGGAATGTGGCTGTTAATTTATGTTTATGCTCTTGAGTGTAGATTTTGGTGTCTTGTGGAGACACAATGAGATCTTTTTCTCAGAAGAATCATCTGAAAGGAAGAGGACAGAAAACGTCTCCACCTACTCCCCATTTAACCTCACTAGCTGGGTTTCCATCACCCTGCTTTTATGTGCATTTTGAAGTATCGCATCAGAATCGAGTGATGGAAATGCTGAATTTCGAATAAAAATGCCTTAATTCGCAAAAAACGTTTTTTACGCTCACTTGTGCGAAAAAGGGTTAGTGTGAGTAAGGGGAGATGGAAATGCATTTTGCGAATAAATTCCTCCAAGCGCATCAAAAAATTCACGTGACTTTGCTCTATGGGACGGCAAATCCTGACTAACCAGTGGACTGATCTTGTTCCACAGCATCTGAAATGTTGTTATGGTCATTCAGAAATGCCCGAGCAAAGTCTGACATCAAAGTATTTCTGTATAATTGCATCCCAGAACTGTTAAACGACTGCGTTCCCAAACAGCAGCATCCACCTCCGAAAGCAGTGACCGCATTCACTGTGTTTTGTGCGATATTCCAATATTTCGCAAAAGTTAAATTTGCAACTTTGGATGGAAACCCGGCTACTGTTGTGTAGCATAGAAGAATTTAGATGTTATTTTTCTATCCTGTAATAATTTCAGTGTTAGTTGAGTTACTTAAAAGGCATAGAAGAACTTTTAGTTAGAAGTTCATCAGTCTGTTGTTCACATGTTTTCCTCTATAAAGGCATCGCTAAGGAAACGGGGTTACAGATAGCACATAGCAAGCAACGGGAACCCAATTGCCATGGGAACTGGGCAAGCATCTAGCCAAAGTTTCCACTACTAACTCCTTGCAAACACAGCCATCTGTGTTACTCAATGACCAATCAAATGACCAATTTGCATACTATCTTTACTAAATTGTACAGTATATAAGATTAGGGTAAACAATTTTCAAAACATACTTTTATTTTTTTTGTGGGGGTTATATTACCCACATTCCTTTTTGCTTTTTACACTCTTAATAACATTAACACTCTTAAATGTAAGATCCTAACTGGGAGTTTTTGCACATAGAAGCAGCATTTTGGGTTCCCCAAAGAACAATTTTTACTTAGCGTGAAGAACATTTTAAAAATCTATTTTTTATTTATTTTTTGCTGTAAAGAACCTTTTATGCAATTAAAAGTTTCCTTGAATGTAAAAGGTTCTTCATGGAACCACGGATGCCAGTAAAGAAACTTGGTTTTTGAGGGTGTTTGTTTACACAACAACAATGTACTTAAAATGGAGAAGTTGTTCCTTGTGTTTTTGAGAAGTTTTGCATAGAGACGACAGTATTGTCAAAATGATCCCTGTTCACACGGATCCATGAAAAACGACTAAACACTCTGGCTTATTCATGCCAGTCCAGTAGTTGGTGATGTCATTTTGTAAAGAAACACTATGCACCACATACTTATAGACTGAATACGTAATATGCATGCGCGTGACATCACATTTTCACAATTTGCATTTTTTAGTTTACATGGAGATCATAAATAATTTTCAAAAACTTGCACTTTGAAACACGCTTTCAAAAGTTGCCATTTCCAGGCCCTCAAAATGCTGTTGTCATGTAAATGAATGGTGAAAACGCATAAAGTTTTAGTTGAAAATGGTGCTGTGTAAATGCCCCCTCAGTGCAGTTAACTGGTGAGGAATGTACATGGTCCTAAAAGTGAAGGAAAAAGACTTAAGGCAATGAATTTAGGTAGATTCTAATGCTTGCATGAAAACGCAAACCATATGTTTCAAAAAGGGGGTATGCGGTATCAAGTATCAATGTAATGGCATCGCAGTATTTTCTTGTAAAGTATGTATTTACATTGGTAGTGTAGTTATGTTAGGATGCAACCAGCTACGAATTTGCAGTATTCGTGCTATTGTTTTAAGATCATACACCCTCTTGTGATGTGGCCTTGAGTAAGATGCAGTGACAGCTCAGGCCGATAGTTATCGTGGCATGACAGGCAAAACTTTCCTGCTTTATTCTCTCTGGGATTCATTAGCAGATGTCATCACGGCTCCATTGAGTCTATTAGAGAAGCTTCACTGACGATCACATTCACAGGCAAAGCAAAAGTGATGCTCTTAAATTTAAAATACCCTCAGTTCACCGCGCTTTAGTCAGTCACATCTGAGCAGCATTATATGTTAATGATCCCAAATATACTTTACATAGGAATTGTGTGTGTGCGTGGAAAAATGAATCACTTTTTTGCATCTATTTCTTGACTCGTTATTTGATTAGACAAAAATTATTCAACACTGAATGTTAAATGCAAAACTAGAAAGTATTGGAAGAAAATGTGCTTGTTCTGAAAATGTTGCTGCTTCCAGGTTTCCGAGTGGTTTTATCATGTGGTTATGTGGTTGCTAAGGTGTTCCCAAAATTTTCATAGTGTTTTCCATCGATTCTAAAATCTGCTATGTGGTTGCCAAAATGTTCTGAGTGTTTTTCTTCGTTGCTAAAGTGTTTTTTTTTATCATGTTGCTAGGGCTGCACAATTAATCGAATTTCTAATCGCGATTACAATTATGGATGCCACAGATACATAATCGTTCAAAGCGGCAATTAATCGTTCAAAGTCCACTTATGTTATTCTGCGTGCTTAAGATGTGTTTTTCTTTCTACAAGTTAACTTAAGGGTTTTTCCCATTATTGTAATTTTAGTTTTAGTATAACATAATACCATTCATATTTTTAATTTTTTATAATTTCGAGAAGAAACCAATCCGATGTATAGTTGACATTTGAGGCTTAATACTATAGAAAAGCACTAAATGTTTTTCAGTTGGAGTGTTTTCAGCTTGTTTATTTTCATATTAAAAAATCCGGCATGCAGTTGCATCAAACAATGGTATAAAAATTATTCAATGTAAATTGTGATAATTGTAATTAAATACATTTTTTTCTAATTGCAGCTATTCTAAAATATTTTTCACTAAATGCTATGTACTACTTTTATTATATTGTAATTGTACAATATCTCTATTGAGCAGTGCAGTATTTACGATGATGTGACCTGAAAGAGTCTGGACTCTAAGATCTTTTAAAGCGCCTCACTCATCTTCAAAGATCATTGGATCTGTGTAAATGAGATCAGTTGAGCTGCGCTTCTTTCAGATTTGAATTGTCTTTGTGTCGAGGTTAAACACTCAGAGCATTTCAGTTGATTTATCTTCTTGTTTGCTGACAAACAATCAACTAACACATAAGTTAATTTCTGCCTATTTTATTGTTTAATTAGTTCTATTCTTTCCACCAGTCAAGTATAATGTTTAACAGATGAAAGATTAATGCCAGTGGCCTTGGAGCAAATCTGAATATTGAAAAGTTCAGGGAATATAAGGCAAAGAAAAAATATGAAATGACTAGAGAGTCAGAAAGTGTTCAGGCTTCAGAGACGGTCCATGATCTCTAAGACCTCTAACACATCCTATGTAAGTACATGAGCACAAATGCTTTTAGCTATGCTAGCTCAAATGCGCATGATGTTTTGTTGTGAAATATATTAGAATGCAATTTGTAATTCAACTCAAGTGTGTTGTCAGCGCTGCCACAAGGGATGCAACATTAGCATAAACTCTTCTTCTACAATCAGTTTTTGCTTTCAGCTCAAATATTGTCATGAAAGAGCAGAGTTTCTTCTGTTGAGAATCTTATTGAGAAAGTTAGTGAAAGTCAGTTTATATCCAGCATCCAGAATAGTAATACAATGAAACTCTATCACTCTCTTTAAGTACTTTGTCACAGTAACTATTAATATAAAGTATATTAATATTTTATAGCATATTAAGTTTATTAATATGTAATTATAAATTAACATTAGATTTTATTTTTGTAATAAATATACATATAAAATGATCATATTCTAACTAATATGTAGATTTATTACAAAATACTAAAATATAATATAATTAAAATTGTTTTAATATTATAATTAATATTACATTTCATTATTTTTTATTAAATATAAATATAAATTATAATAAAATAACTTTAGAAATACAAACATGAATATAGTTATAAATGCACTATAAAAATATTAATTAATAGTAATTGTTATAATAAAATAGAAATGGATCTATACACTCAGTAATTATATAATGCATATTATATTAGTAAAATAATATATGAATAATAATATATAGTATATTATAAAAAATGAATATTAATAAATTAATAATTACATCACAATTTATATAATAAGATTTATATTTAGAAATTCATATGCAGTACATGTGTAAGTATAGATACTAGTAATCCTTCGCATTATACATGACATACATATTTTGATTTGGCAGCATCTAATATACTAACGTTTTGTGATTTGGATGGGGGAAAAAAGACACCAGATGTAAAGTGTTTGAAAGAGAGTCTGTTTTCATACCATCAACATCCGTTTCTGAGTTCTTTGGTGCAGGTCTAAGAACTGATGGACAACAGCAAGACGTCGTTCGATTCCCTCCATCAATTATGAGCTGTTACAAAATGATTTTGCAGCTGTGAATCAGTGCGGCCAAAGATCTGTGACGTAAACACATCCACCTGAATACATTCCCACAAACACATCTATGGACATAATTCGACTTCACCAGGGGAAAAAAAGCATTTCCTTGTCCTGCGGTGACAGGATATTTTTGGCCTATCGATCCAGTGTTTTGTTTTGCCTGAGGCCCAGTAAGAGAGAACCGTTGCACAACATATTAGAATGTCACTAGAACAATCTAAATTTTCCAGCACAAGAATCGCAAGCGCGACCCCCGCCCACCAGCATGTTCTCGATTATTAGACACAGCTGGGGGTTTTCCAAAACGCAGCCTGAAATGTGCTCGTTGACATGTGACCTCATCATTCATTAAATCTATTTACTCAACGTTGTGAAGCTGACTGTATTGTATTTGATATGCAATATTTTTAAAGGCCCGTTCAAATCAAGGATAACTATAACGATAAAGATATAGTTTTAAAAATCATCCTAAACTTAAAACAATAGCAATGTCAGACTACCGCTATAAAGATAAAGTTTAGAACAGTTTTGTTCCAGGTGCCGAATGATAAAAACATTGACAGCCAATTAGAATACATCTTGCTTTAAGAACTCAATCGTTTAAATGGGCAGGCGACATAAAAGCAGTGCACTCTGATAATAAACAGAACGTTATTATGCGCTGGTGTGGACGCTAACATTCTTGGTGTGAAGGGGCCTTAAGGCCTCTAAATTATCAGCAGGATCAAAACTTTGCTGAAAAACTTGTTGTACACTATCTTTTTCATGCCTTCTGTGATCTGATTGATAGTTTATACGTTTAGCAAGTACGCTGAAAACAGTTTGTTGTAGAAAGAGTTTTCACTTGGAAATTGCTCACAAGTTTCACAATTAATTACAAAGAACCTGCAAGTAACACATTGAATGAAATGTGAAATTTTGAAGTATAAAAACTGAAATAGTATTTTCTTGTAAAATGTACTCTAGTAGTCTCTTTTATTTAAGTTAAAAAAGTGTTCTTAATAAGTAAAAGCATGTTCAAAAATCATATATTTTTTAAAATAATAATAGCAAATCTACATTTAACAACATCAAGGCAGGACAAATAATATTAACCAATAATATCAATGCCAATAACAAATAATATTAATACCAATTACAGCCAGTTTTCTCATTCCAATAAAATTCCATATCCAAAATCAAGTTCCGCCTCCATTATTTTGCACAAAATATTTTAACTCAGAAATGCATTGCATGTTACACATTATGCGTTAAATGTGTTGTGCATTGTTACTTTCAGTTTAGAACTTTATTTCTTGAATGGAATTACTAGGAGTGCACGATAAATCGCATGCGATATTTAATGCGTAATTAGCGGTAAATCTCCATCACGTGCATGCTTTCACATGGAGCAGCAGAGTCATTGTTAACTGACAAGCTGCACAAAACCACGTTCATATATAAGATTTACCGCTGATTACAGAACCGGCTTTACTGACAAGATGCGCATTAAATATTGCATGTAAATTTTCTTGCAGCCCTAGTAATTAGTCAGCATTATTTTAATATTATTTTAAATGATATACATCTGTTCTGATTGGTTGCAAACTCCTGGCATTTAAAACATCCATTTGGTTTATTTGCAAATAACTGACACAATTCTCTGCAATGTTACTTCCTGTTGCCATGCCGTGAAAAGCCAGTCATGTTGGTGCTGCGGTAAGAGACAAGGCATAGCGACCGGGAGCCGAGGGGGCTTCAGAGGGATTGGAGGGTTGACAAGCTGAAGCAATTAACTTGTGTCTCATAAGCCATGTGATAAACAAGGATTTATCCCCATGTAATTAGCTATGTTTGTGAAACTGCGCCGGTTCTGTGTTCATATACAGGCCCTGCTGTGCTCACTTGCTCTCTGTCATTTCGCACCTTTGTGTCTGGAAAAATGCTCCTGTGATGCTTCACAGTCTGGAAATGGTAACATTATTGTTGAGAGAGTTTAACAGGGCAGGTGGAAGAGCAGAACAGGACGGTCTTGTGGCTAAAGGGCTTGTTTGTTGATGGATGGTTTCAGAGTGTTAGCATGGTTGAATGGATAGTTCACCCAAAAATTTTACTTCTGTCATTTTCTCACCCTCTTGCCATTCCAAACCTGCATGTGTTTCTTTTGTTGAACATAAAAGAAGATATTTTAAAGAATGTGGGTAAGGAAACTGGTCCCTATTGACTTGCATAGTATGGGAGAAATACTATGGAAGTCAATGGGGACCCAAAATTTTTCAAAATATATTCTGTGTTCGACAGAAGAAAGAAACTCACACAGGTTTGAAATAATTTAAGGGTGAGTAAATTGTATTTTGGATAAGTCTTCAGTATGATGGTGTGCTGGTTTCCTAACAGGCTTTAAGCTAGCCACCAATCACCGGCATTAACTTTAAACCTGGTTTAACCAGATGTAGTTGGCGCACCATCTAGACTGGCACCTAAAACCATTTGACTGACTTTTTTTTTTTTTTTTTTTTTTACTGGGAAACACAGAAGATATTTTGAAGAAAATCAATGAAAGTCAATGGGGTCCAAAAACATCATTAAACCCCATTTGACTTTTTTTGACTGTTTTTTTTTTTTTTTTTTCGTTTTTGGGTGAACTATCCCTTTAAGTTGCATGAAAATTAACACAGTTGGCTGTGTTTTTTATACTAGTTTTCAGTATGACAGTGTGCTGGTTTACCAACAGACTTTCAGATACATAGCTAAACAAGCAACTTTATCTTCTAACCTGGTTAATCCAGACTTAATTAGTCCACCAGCACAAAAACAGCATTTAAATGGATAATTCACACCAAATGAAGCTTTGGTTATCATTTACCACCTTTATGTTGTTCGTAACCTATTTGTGACAGACTTTCTAATATGAAACGTAAAAGAAGATATTTTGAAGAATATCATTGAAAATCAAAGTGGTTCAAAAACAAAATTGGACCCCATTGACTTTTCCTGTTTTTCTCTTTAAATAGCAAAAATCATCCTGGACTTGCATGGAAATTCAAGTTTCAAAATAACTTTTATGTAGAGAGTTCCTAATTATGTACATTTGCACAGATTGCACTTTAATATACAGTACAGCGTCTACGTGTGCTGCATGTGTTTACTGCTTTAATGCACAGCCAAACTGCACAATAGGAGAAATTTCTTCTCTGGTTTATTTAAAACAAGTTATTGGCTTCCAGAATAACACCAGCATTGTGAGGGACTCTTACTTTAAATCTCTTGAAAGACTTTTGAGACTTCCCAAACGGTTCGTTCTCAGAGTTAATGCACAATATTGGCGCATTTGTTGCAGCATGACGTTTAATCAAGCCGCGTCTCCTCTCCTGTAAGCTGAGAAGTCTCTTTGTGGAAAACCAGTGTTTATTCTGTGCTGAGAGAGCAATGAGGAAGATGCTCTGTCGTTTGTTATACCATCTTTGGAAAATTAAAGTGCTTATGGTCCATAATCCAATTGCGCCTTTCCCAACTCCACTTCAGCTTCATGCTGATTACTTTAGGGAGTTCTGGCAGGGCAATATTAAAGCTTTACACACACACACACACACACAAAAAAAAACAAAAACACACACACACACACACACACACACACACATACACATATACAGAAACATCCTAACTCAGTTGGAGTTCCTGGCGCCATCTGCTTCCGGTTGCCATCATCAAAAGGTTAGTTTGAATGAAGACTCACAAGAGCAGGAGAAGGTGCAGGAGCCTTGAGGAACCATGTGACAAAGTCAAGACACTACAGACAAAACCATTGTTTTTTTTTTCAGCGGTCAATTTTTGAGATTTTGGGCCATTTATCTTCTAAAATACTAATTTAAGTGTTTTGTTTTAGACTTTATCTGTTTGCGCCTATAGATTTAAATTACAGTACATATATTTAAAGGCCGTTTGTCAAAAACAAATTCTGTTGCATCAGTGACATAAAATTCAGTAGTTTTTGTGTTTTGTGTCGGATCATGTTTGAATGTGCTGAATCATTAATTTTCAGAGGTAGCAACATATATTTGGGTTCGTTGCTCATTGTATGACTTGAAATATAGTGCAAAAGTCATATGTGACCCTGGACCACAAAAGCAGTTTTAAGTTGCTGGGGTATATTTGTAGCAATAGCCAAAAATACATTGTATTGGTCAAAGTGACTGATTTTTCTTTTAGGCAAAAAATCATTACGATATTAAGTAAAGATCATGTTCCATGAATATATTTTGTAAATTTCTAACTGTAAATATATTAAAACTTAATTTTTGATTAGTAATCTGCATTGCTAAGATTTTTTTCAATATTTAGATTTTTTTTGCACCCTCAGATTCCAGATTTTCAAATAGCTGTTTCTCAGCCAAATATTAACAAACCATATATCAATGGAAAGCTTATTTATTCATCTTTCAGATGGTGTATAAATCTCAGTTTCGAAAAATTGACCCTTATGACTGGTTTTGTGGTCCAGGGTCAAATATGGACTACTGTAATGATACTTTTATGATTGTTTTTTTATTTTTTATTTTTTTTGAAGGTTCCTGCTCTGAATTTCAGCTAAACATTTCCTTTTGTGTTCCATTTAGGTGTGCAAATATCAATAATCCTCCAGTGTCCCTTAATGTTCAAATGACAGTACAGTGAAGCACGAACACTTTCATTAGTTCACTGGAAAATAAAGTAATAAACTCACTTGTGGATCACTTCAAGACCGTCTAATGAAGCCGTATCTAAATGCTAAGCTTTCAATATTGACTCAAATATTCTCGCTTTGAACTGACTTTGTCACACTGCTTTGTAAATAACCATATTCTCAGTCTAACAGAGAGAAATGGCACTCCACTCACACTCACAGGTAGGCCTCGCTCGTACAAGCGCTAAGCAAACTGCTCCCAGCAGGCATTTAATAAGAGCGCTGTAACAGGCCACAGGTCGAAATTCAATATTCTCTAAAGGTGAATAAATCACGGATCACAGATCCGTGCCAGATCTCGATGTGGGCTTACTTAGAGCCAGAAAATATCCACCCGTCGAAGCTGAGATGGTGAAGCAGGTGGTCTTAAATTGAGTTAACCTTGAGCTGTGGTCCGTCTTACAGAGCTGTCATTCTTCTGTGCATATTATTAGCAAAGTGAGATATAAAAGGTGAGGCTAGCAGGTTCTCCGGTAAGCAGTAGCAAAGTCCCTTTCAAGGAAAGTCTGATCACACTGTGGCCATATTTGTACCCCCTTCCGAGCAGCTCATCCAAGACCAAGTCCTATCTAAATGTATGGGGAAATCCTGAAATCTCAAAAACATATTTCAAACCAGCAACAATATTTGAAGTGACATTTCCAATTACTTTTATGTTTAAAAACATGTTTTTTCCCTTTATTCCCAGTTTGCTCCAGCAAACTGGGAATAAAGATTAGCAATTATTTCATGACACTAATCTCCTGTATGGCTGTTTCAATGCTAACCTGAGGATGCAGTTACAAACACTGGAAGAATCGGAGCAAAGACCGGAGGACGACACTGGAAGGACTCAATATGAGATGAGATCAGATGTGATGTGCATGTGCATGTTCTTTGCATTATGATTGATAATAAACAGTTCTTGCCATGTCGTACAAAATATTGAATAAATTAAATACGGTTATTCTTACAAACATATCAATTGTTATTTTAAGCGAAAACTATTAATTTGTTATGTCACCATATTAAATCTTGCATGCAGTTAAACATCACAACAAGGCAACATTTTGTGCATACTTTTAAATAAATGTCATGTTTTACAAATATTGAGTTTCTCCTGTCCAAAGCAGCGCAGGCACAAAGTAGTCACCAGGCGATAGGGACAGTGGTAATGAACAAGCAAATCTGTGCAGAGCCCCTCCCCCAAAGGTCCACCAGTCTGTAAAGACTGACGATTGGCTATTTTGACTGGAAGGTAGGACTTCCTTCATTATGGTGGCCATACTGAGCATTGCACTTTTCCCCATTCATAGTAATGCGAGTGGACCGTTTTTATATGTCTATAGTCTTTGGCATCACTCCCACGCTCATGCATGCTTGTTTCTTTTAGTGTGCAGTCCAAAGTTTGCTCAGTTTTTTTGTGATTAATCTGCGGTACACGGACAATCACATTCATCGACATGAGACTACAAACTCACACGTAACTCAGGTGAAACATGATTTCTTTGTCGTTGCACTGGAGTTTGTGATTTGGCACATTTCTATTATGTATTTGCCTCTGTGACTTTAATGCTCGTGTCTCTTAAGTGCGCTTTATTAAACACGAGCTGCCAACTCCTGAGGTAGGTTTAAAAATGCAGAGCAACCTGTTTAGTTTGATTATTTTAGCCAAACTTCATGCAGTCTTTTGGTAAGTTTCTTCCTATAGTCACTGTTAAGTAAAACCCTATGCGGGACTGTTCTCTTGATCCCGCTGCCGCTGAATTTCTGACCATTAGCCTACCACCCGCTCCCACTATTTTCGTGTCCACTCCCGCTCGCTCCTGCAAACATTCTAATGTATATAATTTTCACGCATCAGATAGCTGCTATCAATATGCGGGGTATTGAAATCACTTTTGAACAAGCGGTTGCTATTCACCACCATGCATGCTCTGTGTAAAGGAATATTTTACAAGATAAGATACTTGTCAATGAATTCAGGATCTGTTGAGCAGCAAATTCTCCACCATGGTCTTGTCAGTCTTCTCTCCTTACTCTCCACCTGTGATCAGTGAAATCTGACTCTGCAGCTCGTGTTGGATGCAGGGTTGTGAAGTCCACCATTTTTTTCACGGAATTGGGCAACTTTTATACCAGGGGTCTACAAACTTGGTCCTGGAGGGCCGGTGTCGTGCAGTGTTTAGCTCCAACCCTAATTAAACACACCTGAACCAGGGCTGCGTTCAGCCCCAACAAAACGGTGCAACGTTTTTTAAACTGAAACAGTGGTGCGTTGAACACCCTGTTCTGATGACACAAGAGTTGCAACTATGGCAGCTGAGAAGCCCATTCTTTGTGTTCTTTTTGAAGAATTTTCGGAGCCAGATGAAATTGGTATAAATACGTATTTAATACTGCAAAATACACTCGATGTTACAGTCATTGCCCTTGCCCTACAGAATAAAAGAGAGCATCCCAATCGAGTGAAGGGATTTGTGGAAACTGTGCTTCCTAATTATTGTGATCCAACATTTGCCTCGAGACTGTGTTATGATCTATATGAGCTTATTATTTTTATTGTGAGTATTAGGCTTATCATTATTGCTGATCACTGTTGTTGTGCTATGTTATTGTAATATTTACCATTATATAATCAGAGGGGTATAGAAAAGTTTATGAAAGTGTCACTCCATAACACAATAGCAAAATATATAAATATGTATGGTATTTTTGTTGCATTAATCAGTATTTAGCACACCTTCCTAAGGAAAGGATATGGATCAGAAGACATTGCATTTACTAAATAATATTTAGACAGACTTAAAGAATTTCCAGATATATACTTACGCTCTTATTATTTTAGTTATTTTGCCTTTAATGTAAATAAACGTGCAAACAATATACTTGCTTTTGTGAATTTATTTTGATGTTAATTACATTGTGCAAGCTGTCTCTTTAACATTGCGTGGTTTATAGACACGTTTCTGCTGACTGAGCTGACATGTTTGACACACCCACCAAACAAGAGAAAACATATCTCAAACCACGTTGCACACCGTTTCCAGGAAACATGTCGTTCAAACCGGAAACCTTAGCAAAACGGTGCACACCGGTTTGAGTTTGAACTTGTCCCAGCTAATTAAGGTCTTACTAGGCATACTAGAAACTAATAGGCTGGTGTGTTGAGGCAAGTTGGAGCTAACCTCTACAGGACACTCTCCGGATGGCCAACGAGAGGATACCACAAATAATAATGTTATGAACCTTAACTGAAGCTGACCACCTGTTATCACATAAATCCTCATGGTTCTGAGAGGTGCTAACAGTGTTTCTGGGAGTAGCTGCAAGGAAATCCTCACAGGATCATGTCAGAGGAACAGTTGGAGGATTTTCAATTTAGCTTTGGCCGTTCGCCACTCTTTCCGAGAGCAGAGGGAGAAATTATTGTGAGCTGGAATCTTGTCTCAGTTTTGGTTTTTATTTCTAGATAAAATCAAAATTGAGTATTTACCATTTGTTGTTGGTCTTATTGTGAGTGTCTTATTTTAAAGAAAAACAAATCATGTAATTTCAAAGAAAGAATGAAAAATGTTTGTCTTTGTAATCGTTCATCATAATTAAATAGAAATATCTGGACTTAAGTCAAAATAGTATTATCAACATATTTAAAATTGACTATTTGGTTTGTACAGTACATGTTTCTGATCTTGATGTTAATGTTTAATCTCATATTTTAAAGAAAAATTATATGTTTCTGGTCAAACTTAAATTGACTATATATAAAATGTATTAACTTTAATATATAATTCTGGTCTTATTGTGAATGTTTCATCTCTTATTTTAAAGAAAAAATAAATAAACCAAGAAAAAATGTTTGTAATTTTTTCATTAAAAACAAAAAAGAAATAACAATAATAAAACAAAAACACAACTAATATATAAAAAAAATAATAATAATAAGAAAACACTGACTCATCTGTGTTTTAAAGAAATAAACTATTTAAATTAACTGTTTTTGTAATCTTTCATCAAAATTAAACTGAAACATTAAGATGTAAGTCAAAATAATATTGATAAAATCAAAATTGACATGGTTAATATATGTTACAGGTGTTATTGTGAAATATATTTCATCTGTTTTTTTTTTAAGAAAAACAAAAAAGTTTGTCTCAATCTGTCATCAGAATTAAATATCAAGATGCAAGTCAAAATAGTATTAATTATTATGAGTTATTAATTATTATTATTATTATTACAGTCAGAATCAAAAATGACTATTTACATCTTATTGTTATTTATGAATGAAATAAAGCCCTGCACGTTATTTTATTTTGTTAAACTGTAGTTGTAAAGTGAAATGGCATGTGAATGAAGTTTTATGTTGGTTTGAAATATGTGTCTTTTTTAAATAAAAATGATTTGGTTTGAAGGGAATGATTAACAAGCCACTTATGAAATTCCAGCTAATAAGATCTACTTCAAGCTTGACGAATTCCACAGCTAATTGACGTTATTTTTCTGACTTGTGGTGATTAATAGCAAGGGGCCCCAAACAGGAAGTTCCTCCTGTCATGTGATGCTCCTCTCCTACAATAAACACAAGATGTTCTCAGTGTCATGCATGTACATGTGAAACTCTGATGCTATGAAGAGAAGAAGAAAAGACCAGGTAAAATCTAAATGCATTTTCTAATGTCATGTTAGTCTTTATTGAGATACAAGTAAGAAATCGAGTCTATAACAGAGCTATATGTTGAATCAGATAGCAGTGTTAGTGGTGTACTTGATGTTCCAGTCTGTGATGTGTTTAATTTAGCCCCAGCAGCTGTACGTGAGAATGTTTGTCTTGGAGATTTGAAGATGTGATGATATGTCAGCTACCTCAGATTATCATACTCCGCATCCGTTTAGTATTGCAGAAATGTTATCTATTTTAAAACCAATCACACAATCACAGGAAATGTTATTTTTTTAGACTTTTCTCTTCTATGGATTCTCAGTTATATATAAACGTTGGAAATGTTTCTTCTTCTATTCCTTTGGAGAAATAAAATAGACACTGTAGTTGTCATACAGTAGGGGAAGTCGTGGCCTAATGGTTAGAGAGTTTTGACTCCTAACCCCAGGGTTGTGGGTTTGAGTCTCAGGCCGGCAATACCACGACTGAGGTGCCCTTGAGCAAGGCACTGAACCCCCAACTGCTCCCCGGGCGCCGCAGCATAAATGGCTGCCCACTGCTCTGGGTGTGTGTTCACGGTGTGTGTGTGTGTTCACTGCTGTGTGTGTGCACTTTGGATGGGTTAAATGCAGAGAACGAATTCTGAGTATGCGCATTGAATATCTTTTGATCATTTGATGAGATGTTTAAACTCGTACTGATATAAAATTAACGTGGAGCGCATTGAATATCTTTTGATCATTTGATGAGATGTTTGAATTCGTACTGAGATCTTAAACTTTTGATTGCAGACATCTCTTCTGAAACTTATTTGAGATTACTAGGGTCTTAGGAGAAACTTCTGAGATGCAGGAGACTTCTGTTAACATCTCCATTTGCTCTTAAAAATAATCATCAATACTTAACTTAAAAAATTTTTAAATTTAACTAAACTTTTTAATATATTATAAGAAAAATAAAAAAAAACATCCAAAAAAAAAAAAAAAATTAAAATAAATCAATCAAGGAGACTTCATATTACCTCCTCATTTGTGACCCTGGAGCACAAAACCAGTGTTAAGTCACTGGGGTACATTTGTAGCAATAGCTAAAAAACATTGAATGGGTCAGAATTATCAATTATTCTTTTATGCCAAAAATCATTAGGATATTAAGTAAAGATCATGTTCCATGAAGATATTTTGTAAATTTATTACTGTAAATATATCAAATCTTAATTTTTTAATTATTAATATGCATTGCTAACAATTTCATTTGGACAATTTCAAAGGCGATTTTCTCAATATTTGGATTTTTTTGCGCCCTCGGATTCCAGATTCGACCAAATATTGTCCTATCATAACAAACCATACATCAATGGAAAGCTTATTTATTCATCTTTCAGATGATGTATAAATCTCAGTTTTGAAAAATTTACACTTGAGACTGGTTTTGTGGTCCAGGGTCACATTTTCATTATAATAGTATTGAATTTTATTTATTTATTAAATCACCATGTCAGAGTGAAGTAGAGAGTATTAATATACTTATCATAATGTTAATATAATGGTAAAATTATTAAAATAAATGTACTATTGTATTATAGTTTTTAATATTATTTATATTAATATAATTGTAAATATTAATAGTATTATTTTTATGTAATTAAGTTTTTTTTTTTTTAACCCAACCCTAGGTCTAGCCTATAGATTAACCAATGATTTACTCAAGGATGAGGATCTTCAGCAATATAATATATATATATATATATATATATATATATATATACATATATATATATATATATATGACACACACACACACTGAGGGAGGTCTGTGATTAGGGCAGGCGTACAATGGGAGCCCATCAAGTGCTCTTGTCGTGGTCAGTGTGGACTCTGAACTGACAGCGGCGCAGACTAAGAGGATAATGGGCTGGGAGTGAGACGGGGACAGCGCTCTCTGTGTGTGCTGGCATGCCTGCGTTTCGCTGTCTCTCTCGAGCCAGTCTGTCCTTCTGTCTCACCACCTCCATTAATCTTTTACTTTGTGCTACAGCAGCGGGAGGAAACCTGCCTGACAGCTCGTCTGTGCAGCGAGGGGTTCGAGGAACGAGCAATAGAAGGATGCTTATGGTCTGACGGAAATGAAACTCCCGCCTTCAAACAGATGTTTCCACACCTGTTTGCTCTCATAAACACCATATGATGTCTCTTACATGTTTCAGAGACTAAACATGTTTTGCTAATTTTATTCAATTAACATGTCACAATATGACTTTATCCAATCTTTGAAATAATATTACATGTAAGTTAGTGATTTTTTTAGTACGAGATTTCAATCTGGCAACCCCATGTCTATCTCCATATCAGCGAGCGGAAGCTGCAGTCATGCCGTTAAGGGAGCCTGACGAGCTGTCTTAATTGCGAGGTTAATTAGCTGCGTCATGGCTGACGTGTGGCAAACAGCCTCGTGTGATCTGGGAGTAGTGTTTGGCTGTTGTTTTATTGAGTCTTCATCCTTTTGTTAGTTGTTTCTCAGGGTTTTTAAAACATTAGTTGTTTCTTCAAAATCCTTAGCCATAATAACAAGATCTCCACACAACATCCTTTTGTTAGTTGTTTCTTCAAAATCTTTTGCTGGATTAGTATGATTTCCTCATTCGGTGATATCATGCATTCATTTTCGGAGAGGTCTGAGGCATGATGACAAGTTCTTTAGAAATAAATACAATATAAATTCTATTTTCATTTAACATGCGTGTATATCCAAGTAGCCTACATTTTTATAAAGAAAGTAGCCTATTAATTGAATTATTATAAATGGTCATACTATTTAAAGTGCTAGTCTATGATAAATACACATCTAATATAACCAAATTACCTGTTTTACATATATGTGACCCCAAACCACAAAAAGTGGTTTTAAGTGTCTTAAGTGTCAATTTTTCGAAATTGAGATTTCTACATCATCTGAAAGCTGAATAAATAAGCTTTCCATTGATGTATGGTAGGATAATATCTGGCCGAGATACAACTATTTGAAAATCTGGAATCTTAGGGTGCAAAAAAATCAAAATACTGAGAAAATCGCCTTTAAAGTTGTCCAAATTAAGTTCTTAGCAATGCATATTACTAATCAAAAATAAGGTTTTGATATATTTACGGTAGGAAATTTACTAAATACCTTCATGGAACATGATCTTTACTTAATATCCTAATGATTTTTGGCATAAAAGAAAAAATGATAATTTTGACCCATACAATGTTTTTTTGGCTATTGCTAAAAATATACCCCAGCGACTTAAGACTGGTTTAATGGTCCACGGTCACTTATTAGGGTGAATGCAGTGAACACTTGAGTGTCAGTCAGAACGCAGCTCAGTTCATGGCGCTCTCCTAGCAAGCTGATGATGTGAATCAGGTGTGTAACCACTGCATTAAAAGAACACGTTCATAAATGTATTTGCTTGTGAACCAGACTATACTGCTTGTGCATGTTTGTGCAGCCCGCAAAGTTTGTTGAGTTTAAAGCCTTTTCTTGCAATTACTCTGCGGTGAGACTACAAACTCACACACAACTCAGGTAACTCAGATTTCTTTTGTCGTTGCACTGGAGTTTGGGATTTGGCACATTTATTTTATGCATTTGCCTTTATGACTTTAACAGGTGCGACTCATACGTGCACTTTATTATACGTGAGCTGCCAACTTCCAATCCCAATGTAGCCCTCTACTGTGAAGTGGCATATCGGTGAACAATTGCTGCTTATGATATTTGTAGTGCACTTCAATCTATACAACATTCTGCTTATGATGTTATGAAGTTATCAGGTGATTTAGGTGACACATGCTGTATGCTACTAAAAACAATACCAGTTTATTTCAAGAATGTTATAATATTATCAAGATTTAAAATGAGTTTATAGTAAATGTTATATGGCTAGTCATATAAAGTCTTGTATATGTAATCACTTGCAAAATGTCTTCATATTTGGAGTTTTTAAATTATTGATGCATTGATATTCATTGTCAAGCACACTAAAGTACTTGGCCAGTAACCCACAATGATATTCAATTATTTAACACAATTTGCTGCCTACTTCAACTGAATACTTTTCTTTTTAAATAAAAATGCATTTTTGTATAAGTGTTAACATTACGACATGTAATGTTGTATTAGAGTGAAAACTTGCATATAATTTGAGATTCACATCACGTTCATGTCAGTTCTGGAAGTTTTTAAGAAAGTCTGTCAGCAGTTTTAGCCATTTGATTTTTTAGCCTTTTTTCATGACGGTTGAGGGCAGACAGCAAAGTATGTGAGTATGTCCATTGTCATTGATGGTTTTACCATGGTACTTTTTCCTAAAGCGATTGTCATTCAGTGTGCTAGACTCAACATGCTTTTCTGATGGAAGGCGTCTTATCTTATCAGGTATGAGATCCGGGATACACACTTGGTGGAGGAGAGCGTTATGATGACCCTGAAGGATAAAGCGGACTTCTCAGTCTTCAAGCCCCGTCCCTTCAACATGCGCGAGTTCTACGATCGAACGGGCCACGACATTAAAGAAATGCTGCTGTCCTGCTACTTCAGAGGAGTCGAATGCAGCGCCGAAGACTTCTCAGTGGTAAGAATGAACGCAAATTTTGTTTCAGGTACAGAAGGACAGAATCTGATTGGTGGAGACTGGAATTATGGGCAAAATGTTTGTTTTCTTGAGTGTATTTTGGTTTTTTTGGACTTCAAATGTAGGTGCACCAGAGATTTTGCTGTCAACGTTCCTGAGCGAGGGGGACTTGTCATCTTTAGGTCATGTGTTGAGTTCGTACAGTTGTACTGAAGCGAGCTTTGCTGCCTAGTGAGATAGTAAGAGATAATTTTTTACCTATGAGGTCGTATCGATCTGATCCTCAGATAATATCGTGAAGAGGCCTCACTTAAAAGATTCCTTTATTAACCTGTTTATCCATCAACAAGCATTATCTGATTGATGGCATCTGTAGAGGGAAATATCTTATATATTACAACAGTAAAATGAAATAACTTTTTTATTTTACCATATAAATGCTGTAACTTTTTTTGTTTTGTGTGTTTATTTATTTATTATTATTATTTTTTTTAAAGCATTCTTTTTTTCTCTCCAAACATGTACAGTTGGAAAAATTGCAGCTTTGTAGTGCAATGATAACTTTTGACTGACCCTGAGCATTTAATAGTAATTAGTTTAATTAGTTATTTTAATTAACACTCAAGCATTGAGATTGCTAGTTTAATTGAAGCTTTAAGACATTATCTGGTTAACGTGAATGACTCAGATGGAAAGGATTTTTAAGCTGAGCTGTGTCCATACATCAGTTTAAAGAGCTGTGTGAGAGGACCGTATTGATTATTGATAAGAGGCGATTAATTAGTGTTACTCTGACGAGAGATGAACTCTGACATTAAGTGCTGCCGAAGATCTAAACGATATTACGATTGATTTAAAACTACTTCCAGAGCAAGTCTGAGTTTGTGTTCGATTTATTTTCTCTCGACATCTGAAAATTGCCAACTCAGCTTTTTACGTTTTATTTATTTTTTTTTTTTTGTCGTTTTGTGGATGTTTCTTTATTTTCACATGCCTTCAGTCACATTCCATAACATCCGATTATTTAATATATAATTGTACATTATTTAATAGTTGACTTGTTTTTGCAATAAAACATGATTTGCATTTTCTTACAATGCAAGAATGTACACATTTGTATCTTTCAGTGTAAGATTCAACACATTCACTATAAGAATTTGTGTCTTGCATTCAACACCTGTTTTGGCTGCATAGGGTTTTTGAGTTATCTGGTCGTTTGGAAGTTTTCACACCACTGAAGCTTTTGTGGGTTTTTTGAAGACCAGTAGATGGTTTTCTAAAGAACCTTAAAACTTAATACTCTTATTTCCACCTATAGCAGTGGTTTTCAAACTGTGACACGCAAGAAAATCATTTTGTTTAAAATTTGTAATTTCTTTCTTTTTGTACTTGTATATATGTATATTACACCTTTTGTTTTTATGATTTACGCCTTTTCTTAATTTACTCATTTGAAGAACAGACTAAAAGACATCCATTACTTCCATTTTTTTATGAACTTTACACAAGCAGGAGGATCATTTTAAGTAAAATAATTGCTTTTCCTAATTTATTTAAATATTTTCTGATAAAAATACTTTCTCAGTGTTCGTTTTCAGTGGTGTGTGCACTGTCTGAAACATTTGAGATCATTATAGGAACCTAAACCTGTTTTGCTGACCTCATGCTCTTGGAGAATCAGGTGCTGGTCCTTCTAATGACCTGCAGGACAGGGCTGTCATGCAGATAAACCTGAGTTTTAAAAGCATATGCTGAGACGTAAGCGAGCATCTGTGCCATTTGCTTTAATGTCCTGGTGGACCCATAAGCCCCGGCTGCTGTGTGTGACCCCTGTGGTAGAGAGCACACGTGTACGAAGGGCGTTGTGCTGATGGGAGTGTGTGTTTGTGCTGATGTTGAACCGCTCAGCAGAGAGCAATAACGCTATGATGAGACGACACTAAGCAATGAAGCAAATAAACTACCTATACATGATGTGTCGTGCTTGCTGTGTCTATCGTTCTCTCTGTCTGTTGTCTATCTGTTGTTTGCTCTATGACATTTGTACTATCTTTCTATATATTTATTCATTAAATATCAGTCGTTTGTTCTCATTCTAATTGATGTTAGCTTGTTCTAGCTATCAGTCCTTTGTTCTCATTCTAGCTAACGTTTGCTTGTTCTAGCTATCAGTCGCTTGTTTACATTCTAGCTAACATTTGCTTGTTCTAGCTATCAGTCATTTGTTCTGTGTGTTCTAGCTATCAGTCATTTTAGCTAGCATTCTAGCTATCGGCTGTTGTGTTCTTTCTAGCATTTCTAGTGTTGTCTGTCTTTCAATGTATCAGACATTTGTTCTAGTTATCGATCATTGTTTTGGCTCATTTTAAATATCAGTCGTTTGTTCTCATTCTAGCTGATGTTAGCTTGTTCTAGCTATCAGTCCCTTGTTCTCATTCTAGCTAACGTTTGCTTGTTCTAGCTATCAGTCGTTTGTTCTAGTTCTCATTCTAGCTAACGTTTGCCTGTTCTAGCTATCAGTTGCCTTTTCTAGTTCACATTCTAGCTAACATTTGCTTGTTCTAGCTATCATTCGTTTGTTCTAGTTCACATTCTAGCTAACATTTGCTTGTTCTAGCTATCAGTCATTTGTTCTCATTCTAGCTAACGTTTGCTTGTTCTAGCTATCAGTCGTTTGTTCTCATTCTAGCTAACGTTTCCTTGTTCTAGCTATCAGTCACTTGTTCTAGTTCTAATTCTAGCTAACATTTGCTTGTTCTAGCTATCATTCGTTTGTTCTCATTCTAGGTAACGTTTGCTTGTTCTAGCTATCAGTCGCTTGTTCTAGTTCTCATTCTAGCTAACGTTTGCTTGTTCTAGCTATCAGTTCTAGCTTCTCATTTTAGCTAACGTTTGCTTGTTCTAGCTATCATTCGTTTGTTCTCATTCTAGCTAACATTTGCTTGTTCTAGCTATCAGTCGTTTGTTTGTCTCATTCTAGCTAACGTTTTTTTTTGTTCTAGCTATCAGTCATTTTTTCTCATTCTAGCTAACATTTGCTTGTTCTAGCTATCAGTCGTTTGTTCTCATTCTAGCTAACGTTTGCTTGTTCTAGCTATCAGTCGCTTGTTCTAGTTCACATTCTAGCTAACATTTGCTTGTTCTAGCTATCATTCGTTTGTTCTCATTCTAGCTAACGTTTTCTTGTTCTAGCTATCAGTCATTTGTTCTCATTCTAGCTAACATTTGCTTGTTCTAGTTATCAGTCGTTTGTTCTCATTCTAGCTAACGTTTGCTTGTTCTAGCTATCAGTCGCTTGTTCTCATTCTAGCTAACGTTTGCTTGTTCTAGCTATCATTTGTTTGTTCTCATTCTAGCTAACGTTTGCTTGTTCTAGTTATCAGTCGTTTGTTCTCATTCTAGCTAACGTTTGCTTGTTCTAGCTATCATTCGTTTGTTCTCATTCTAGCTTACGTTTGATTGTTCTAGCTATCAGTCATTTTTTCTCATTCTAGCTAACATTTGCTTGTTCTAGCTATCAGTCGTTTGTTCTCATTCTAGCTAACGTTTGCTTGTTCTAGCTATCATTCACTTGTTCTAGTTCTAATTCTAGCTAACATTTGCTTGTTCTAGCTATCATTCGTTTGTTCTCACTTCTAGCTTACGTTTGATTGTTCTAGCTATCAGTCATTTTTTTCTCATTCTAGCTAACGTTTGCTTGTTCTAGCTATCAGTCATTTGTTCTAGTTCACATTCTAGCTAACGTTTGCTTGTTCTAGCTATCATTCGTGTGCTCTCATTCTAGTTAACGTTTGCTTGTTCTAGCTATCAGTCGCTTGTTCTAGTTCTCATTCTAGCTAACGTTTGCTTGTTCTAGCTATCAGTCGTTTGTTCTCATTCTAGCTAACGTTTGCTTGTTCTAGCTATCATTTGTTTGTTCTCATTCTAGCTAACGTTTGCTTGTTCTAGCTATCAGTCATTTGTTCTAGTTCTCATTCTAGCTAATGTTTGCTTGTTCTAGCTATCAGTCATTTGTTCTAGTTCTCATTCTAGCTAATGTTTGCTTGTTCTAGCTATCATTCGTTTGTTCTCATTCTAGCTAACGTTTGCTTGTTCTAGCTATCAGTCGCTTGTTCTAGTTCACATTCTAGCTAACATTTGCTTGTTCTAGCTATCAGTCGCTTGTTCTAGTTCTCATTCTAGCTAACGTTTTCTTGTTCTAGCTATCAGTCGTTTGTTCTCATTCTAGCTAATGTTTGCTTGTTCTAGCTATCAGTCGCTTGTTCTAGTTCTCATTCTAGCTAACGTTTGCTTGTTCTAGCTATCAGTCATTTGTTCTAGTTCACATTCTAGCTAACGTTTGCTTGTTCTAGCTATCAGTTCGTTTGTTCTAGTTCTCATTCTAGCTAACGTTTTTGCTTGTTCTAGCTATCAGTCGCTTGTTCTAGTTCTCATTCTAGCTAACGTTTTCTTATTCTAGCTATCAGTCGTTTGTTCTCATTCTAGCTAACGTTTGCTTGTTCTAGCTATCAGTCGCTTGTTCTAGTTCTCATTCTAGCTAATGTTTGCTTGTTCTAGCTATCAGTCATTTGTTCTAGTTCTCATTCTAGCTAACGTTTGCCTGTTCTAGCTATCAGTTGCTTGTTCTAGTTCTCATTATAGCTAATGTTTTCTTGTTCTAGCTATCATTCGTTTATTCTCATTCTAGCTAACGTTTGCTTGTTCTAGCTATCAGTCATTTGTTCTAGTTCTCATTCTAGCTAATGTTTTCTTGTTCTAGCTATCATTCGTTTGTTCTCATTCTAGCTAATGTTTTCTTGTTCTAGCTATCAGTCCTTTGTTCTCATTCTAGCTAGCGTTTGCCTGTTCTAGCTATCAGTTGCTTTTTCTAGTTCACATTCTAGCTAACATTTGCTTGTTCTAGCTATCAGTCACTTGTTCTAGTTCTCATTCTAGCTAACGTTTGCTTGTTCTAGCTATCAGTCGCTTGTTCTCATTCTAGCTAACGTTTGCTTGTTCTAGCTATCAGTCGCTTGTTCTAGTTCTCATTCTAGCTAATGTTTGCTTGTTCTAGCTATCAGACGCTTGTTCTAATTCTAGCTAACGTTTTCTTGTTCTAGCTATCAGTCGTTTGTTCTCATTCTAGCTAATGTTTGCTTGTTCTAGCTATCAGTCGTTTGTTCTCATTCTAGCTAACGTTTGCTTGTTCTAGCTATCAGTCGTTTGTTCTCATTCTAGCTAACGTTTGCTTGTTCTAGCTATCAGTCATTTGTTCTCATTCTAGCTAACGTTTGCTTGTTCTAGCTATCAGTCGCTTGTTCTAGTTCTCATTCTAGCTAACGTTTGCCTGTTCTAGCTATCAGTTGCTTTTTCTAGAATGTATCAAACAATCATACAATTTATATATCTAGTGTTGTCTTTCTGTCTGTCTATCGATCAGTCAGCTGGTCATTATCAATAAATAGAAAGCTATAATTTAAAGTTTATTCCATCTTTCCATGTTTTTTTTTTTTCTTTTTATCTCTCTGTCTATCAGTTGGTTGTGTGTTCTAGCTATCAGTCATTTTAGGCATTCTAGCTATCGGCTGTTGTGTTCTTCTAGCATTGTTTTGACTCACTGTCTTTCAATGTATCAGACATTTGTTCTAGGTATAGGTCATTGTTTTGACTCATTTTAGCTGTCATTCATTCTTGTCTCCATTTGTTCATTTTAGTACTCATTTTAGCTATCATTCATTTTTTCTAGTACTCTGTTCATTCATTTGTTCTGTCATTAATTCATTTTATGTTTAGTTCTATCTATTGTTTGTTCTACCACTCTGTCGCTTGTTCTAGTGTTCTGTCTGATGTTTGTTTATAGTCTTTCTATCTATTGTATTTTCTAACGTTCATTAATTCTAGGTATTGTTTGTTCTACCTAGCGTTCTGTCTGTCGTTCTTCCTGTTATTCGTTCATTCCATGTCTATTTTTCAACTATTTAGTTTGTTTGTTCTCTCTGTCTAGCATTTTGTCTATTGTTCTTTCATTTTATCTATCTGTTTGTCTTTTTCAAATCTATTTTATAAAGCCATTTAAGTTATTTAGCTGCTTTCCAAATTTGAGTTTTATTTTGCATCTGTCAAACAGTCAAGTCTTGCATTTCTTGGTAGTTGTTCTACTTTTGTGGATAAAATGGCCAATGCACTTTAATTATACTCTCATTTTAAGAAGCCACACAAGACCAGAAGGGCCGTTTAGTGCAGGTTCCTTTAGCGAGGCAACACTGCAACCTAAAAACAGACCTGAGTTCAGTCAGAGTTCAAGTGTTTGCTGAAGATTGTACACATAAATCCATCTGTCTCATCCCAATGGCTCAGTCCGCTGCTCCTGTGATAAAGAGTTTGAACTTCCAGAGCAGAGAATTCCCTGCAGAACATCAGCGGAAAGTTTCTTCAGACTAGTTACCACGAAAATAAACTTTACTTAATGCTAAAGTCCCCCAGGAGGAAACATTTCATTGACTGGGAAATATCCAGCCTGTGCGCTTCAGTTTAGCATTTCTATTACACAATCTACCTTTATCCTAGATTAATAGCACAAACAAACTCCAACCTAAATTAATAGACTACAGAAACACCAATACTTCACTCTAGCGACCACTGCAACACTAAGACGTCTCTTGTGGCCATTTTTACCTCGTGTTGTGGGTTTCTGAAAAGCCTTGCTTTCCATTGGATATTACAAATGGCTAAATGATTATTTAATGCTTTTAGTGGTTTTCAAGGGCTGTCCATTTTTTAAAATCAAATTAATGACTTAATATTTTAGTTACTTACTCAAATTAATTACGTAAATCAATCTGTGCTGAGAGAAGCTGCCAAATGAAGACTTAACAACATTGCGGCTGACTAGAAATAGTGCTGCTGTCTGCTAGTACCCTCCTTTTCTCATATCTTGTGTGTTGTGTGTGTGTGTGTGTGTGTGTGTGTGTTTTTTTTTTTTTTTTTTTTTTTTTTTGGAAAGGTGGATGTGTGAATGAGGGAGTGGGAGGGTGCATCGGCTCACGGCGTTATGGCTTTAAACCAGAGAATTCACTACTGGTTGTACACACACCAGATCTCGTTTTTTGATATCCAGCCCAATATGCACTTCATGTGGGTGTTGCTTTAAAGGTGATGTGTTGTGCTGGTCCCTTTAGAGAATTACACCCTTATGTTCATGAATTTAGTGTTTATTAGTAGATCATGTGGTTTCACTGAGGTCTTTTCTGTTCCTCGACACCTTTAGTATATCTTCTGTCTGGTAAAATCTCATATTTAGCTGTGTTTGATAAGTAAAGCATTATTAGTTTTAGTCATCCATAGTATTAGTATAAAAGTATTAAATTGTTTGTTGCTAGTCCCATTTGTAACTACACGTTTTGTCTTGGACTAGTAAGCAACCACCCAGAAGTCATTGGCAATCACTTAGCAAATCCTTGGCAACAGTCCAAATTATTGCAAATGATAGCGACACACTGGTAACCACCCAGAGCACCCTAGTAATGTCATAGTAATGTATTAAAAACTCAAAACATCCTAGCAACCAATCTGCAACATGGTTGCCAGGGTGTACTATTAAAACAACTTAGCAACCACATAATGATGCATTAAACCACTCAGATCAAACTAGAAACCTCATAGCAAGTGGGCTAAAAAAAACACTCGGAGCACCTTAGCGACAATGGAGCAACATGGCAACATCCCGAAAAACTGCAGCAACCACAAAACGCATTAAACCACTCAGAATTATCTCATTGCAATGTGATACACACTCAAAACACCTTAGCAACCTCTCTGCCACATAGTAACACCTTGTTAAAGTGATAGTTAAGCCTAAAATGAAAATTGTCATAAATTACTCACTCTCATGTCGTTCCAAACCTGTAAGATCTTTGTTCATCTTCGGAACACAAATGAAGATATTTTTGATGGAGTCCGATGAACATCCTAGCAACCTTATAGCAATATGTTAAAAATATGTTAGCAACCCCTTGGCACCATAGTAACACCCTGGCAACCACTTAAAACACACTAGCAACTGAATAAAAGTGCATTATACCTCCCAGAACACATACCACTAGAACATAGCAACATTCCACCCTAGCATCGTTGTGGGGTGTTTATTTTTTTATTTTTTTATTTTTTGATGTGCAAAGTAAAAAAAAAAAAAATCTGAATTTGTACAAATCTATTCATTTCCTATTTATTGATGTTTAGGTTAATTTAGATAGAAAGACTGTTTTTAGACTCATCCTGAGCCTCTGCTTCCTCTCGCCTCTTCAGATGTTGCATTCCGACTGATTAATGTGGGTCTTATGAATACGAGATGTGTTTGATGGACAATTCAACAGGACTCAGCAATTCACGTGTGTGTGTGTGTGTGTGTGTGTGTGTGTGTGTGCTTGCTTGTGTGTGTGTGTGTGTGTGTGTGTGTGTTCTTGTGTGTGTGTGTTCTTGTTCGATCAAACCAACCTGTCTTTCTTCAGACCATTTTTTTTTCTTCTTTTCCTCTTGTCTCTTCCTCTCTCGAAGCACTTTGATGTGAATGCACACGTTTGTTCTGTTACCTGTACCACAAAAAAATACGAAGCCGCTCTGACCATATTAGCCCTTCTTTTGTGATTCGAAGTTTAAGGAAGGTTTTTTTCCCCTCTTTCTCTGAGTGCGATTACTCTCCCTCACAAATAGAAACGTAGGACGGGAAATTGGAGGCCCTTTGTGAGTTTAAGGCAAAGCCGATTACTTTTACTTCCCAATAAACAGCATTTGAGACCGGCCTAAATTTACATTTTTATGCACGACCGAGTGAAAAGATTCCCTGCTTTGCATAGTCGCCTATTCCATCGTATTTTCAGAGCCAAGCTCAAATATAGTGTATTTTCATAATCATCCGGCAGATTCTTGGTCTTCCTGATCTACTAAGTAATCCTGTAAGGTGCACCCCCCATAAAGATTTTTCTTGTTTATTGCATCTAATAACTGCAACTTTTAGAAAACTGAGAGGAAACTGCTTTTGTATTTTAGTTTTATGGTGTAATGTAAAGTAAATACCCTTTTTCAAACAAACAGCATGTTAAACTGTAAATATTCAGCGATTCAAAATTTCATAGTAGTATGCTAGTGTTGTCACATGACCTCATTGCATTCAATTCATTTAAAATGTATTTTGCATTATTTTAATGTAATTGTTTGTAAATGTTTTTGGAAATTTTTTAATGGTTTAAAAAAAAAAAGTTATAAAAAGGATTAAAAATCATGTTGAGAACTTAATTTCCTAAATGATTCGACTTTAATTTCACAGAATCATGCAGTGTCTCTCTTTCTCTCTTTTGTATGCGGCGGGTGATGGGAGGTGATATTTCATCTTCACTCTGTCAGAGGGAAATAGTAACGCTGGCATCCCGGCCAAGAGGTCAGATGGTGATCATGCATGTTGTGCTGACACGACCTCTGCTGCACATTGAGCCTGTAACCTGCTGCTAACACACGCTCACTTTTACTGATCACACACTGTTGAACTACAGATTTGAGCAGGTGAGGATTGATATCAATGGCCAGCCTGCGGCTAATTTGAGTCTTTATGATAAAGATCTCCTTCGGCAAAGCAGATTCAATCAGAACTAAATTATACACAGTTATAATTAATGAATATATATTGGCAAACAGCTCAGATGTTTTGGAGCCACTGAAGCTCGTATCACTCAATATGTTTAAACGTTACAACAGAGGCCTGTAATTAAGATCCATTTCTATAGTGAATAATTTGTGTTCATTTGTACCGTATGTTCAGCTTGAAGTGAAACGTATTATTCTAATAGGAAGACATCAGATCAGTTTCAAAACCTAGTGTGCAGTGGTATTTTAGGATTTAGATGCTGTTATAGTAATAATTTTGAATTATATATTTTTAATTTTATTAAATTAATTTTTTGTAATTTTAATAAATCTAATAATATAACTAAGATAATTGATCCGCTTTAAAAATGAAAAAATTACATAACTTCAAATTATATCAGTTTTAGAATCTGACTGGTGTGGGAAATCACATGACTGGAAATGGATATAGTACAGAACTCTGCCGGATGACAACTGGGCCTAATTCATTCTCAAATGTTACTTTGACCACCAAATGAAAACTTCTATTTTTAAACATTTGCGAATGCTCGTCCAGCCGCTTTAAAACGTCTGATTGGTTAAGCCTTCCCCTCACAGTCTGTAGCCCTGCCCACTTGTACTTGGTGCCTGTGGTTGTTGTTATTGAGCCATCCAATCAATTCCTCAATGTCTTTCTCCACAGGACTGCAGGAACATTGATAATGGGCATGAATCAATGAAATCTATTGGCTAGACACCTGCTGCCAAAGGGGCTTCAGATTGTGTCTGGCTGTCTAACTGCTTGAAATTGTACCAAGAATGCGCCAAAAACATCAGCACGCTTTCATCCTGTCACTAAGTGCATTAGCTGAAGCTCACAAGCTCTTGAAGTTCTTGCACGGCGTTCTGTGTCTTTAAATCCCTCCGGTGTCTTCATTCTCATTCAGAGCTCATCGGAGACCTCCGCTCTCGCTGTTATGACTCCCACAACCCCTTTCCAGGGCAGATCAATCAATTCTCCATTACTGTAGTGATCAATTAAATCCCGGCTGGTGAATTATAAATGCAGGGCTAATGAGGAACAGGGTCGTTAGGGGACGAGAGGGTCTGATGTTTTACATATGGGTCCTCGGTGAGGTCCAAGACAGGAGTGACCGTTGTGACAGTATGCCAAGAAGTAAAGATTATTGTTCAGGTGATGCTCGTTCTCCTCTTTAGTGTCAGATGTTAAAGTCTTTTGGAGAATTACTTATAAATAAAAGTGGAGAGCAGCTTAGATGAAGAGAACAGTTTAAGTTCGTATTGAGAGATTCCACTTTTTAATGGTGTCTTAGTAAAACTGAGAATAGTTTTTTTTTTTTCTCCTCAGGAGAAACATCTGAGAAGTTGAACTGCTCCATTTACAGTTTTAGAGAAGCTATTGAAGTATGAAGGACCTCATGTGTGACTTTTCTTTCTTAATGGTGGCTGTGTCTTGCTAGTTTTGGGATATTGATTTGTTAAGCAACGAGGTGGAGCAGATTCGATATTTTTCTATGAAGGCACTGGAGATAAATAGGATGTAAAACATTTTATTAGTGTCTAATTATCTGTGATGATCACTTAATAGATTCAGTTTAAACAAGTTAAATTATCAACCCAAAGGTTCATGGGAAATTGATTGAATGAGCATATCACATCCTGTGTGATTTCAGATTTTCTCTGCAGCCTAAGCAATTCTGTCATCATTAAAGCTTGATTGACTTTTCGTAATTGCTTTTAATAGATTGTGATTTGTTGAAGTGTGAAGTACCACCACTGAATTTTATATTCTGTTTTACTCAGTTAGTGGGATTGCAATCTGAACTGAATTTCACAAGAATGCAAATTAGTACAATAAAAAAAAAAGAAAGAAAGGGTCTAAATGGAAAACATTTTTCTGTTTTTCACATTAAAGCAAATATACAGATTGGACAATGTAGCCTGACACAAAAAAAAAAAAAATATTCTCAAAACACTTCTCTTTAAAAAAAAAAACTAAAAAAAAAAAAAAAAAAAATCATAATCATTAATTAGATTAAATAATTGTGATGAAATAATTATGCATCTTTCATGACTCTTTCTGCAGGTTGCATCATTATCTGGCAACAGTTTATTGTTTTATAAGTGAGTCGTTAGATTCATTCACTTGATTAGTTCAAAAACTGTTCAATTTAATGACAAATAAGTTCAACTGACTCAAAGACATTCAGCTGATTTGTTCAAAAACACATTTATTCATTTAGTTGAAGTATTTATTCAAATGATATGTTCAGCAACAGATTATTTTTTCATTCATTCAAAATATTTGTTCAACACGATTTATTTTGGAATGAATCAAGTGACTGCATTTATGAGTCAATGAATCATTCACTAATTTATTCAGGAATAAAATATCTGTTATGAGTTGTTGAATAATCCGTTTAACTGATTTATTCATATAGTTTCTTTCTGAAGTGAATCAAGTGATTATCTTTGAGTAAATGACTCATTCACTCAAACAATTTGTTCAGAAACACTGATTCAGTCAAAGTAATCAAAAGACTTTATGAATGAGTCATTGAATCATTTGTTCAACCAATTTGTTTAAATAAACTAGTTCATTCAGGAACAAAAGAAGTGAGTGTCTTTGTGTTAGTCACTGAATTATTCATTTAAAATGGTTAGTCATTCAACTCAAATAATTTGTTAAAACACAGTAATTCACTCATGATTAAATCAAGTGCCTTTTATATATGAGTCATTGAATTTGTTCAATTAGTTTGTTAAAACAAATCAACAGTCAGTCCTTGAATTATTCATTCAAATGATATGTTAAAAAGCGGACTCATTCAGGAATTAAACAAAATCAAATGAGTCAAGTATTCACAAGTTCAAACGAATCAAGTGTTCACGAGTTTTGTGACAATCAGATATATTTGCAGTAGGGCTGGGCGATAATTCGATAATGATAATTATCACGATATAATTTTCCTTGATAACATTATATGAAGAGTTTGATAAATGTTCGATATAATGTTTATGCGCCAAAAGTGGAACGAAACAGTGCAACTCATTTGAATCACGCCACACGGACTGTTTATCCACTCAAAGTTCAAACTGGCACGCAGCGTGAGCTCACTAGACATGCGAGCATTAAGCAGCGCTGTGAGATCCAGTGCTTGAATTCAGCGATAAACACAACTGACTCAGTGATTTTAAACTAGTTTGAAGCCAAACAGGAGAAACACTGTGTTCAATGAGACAGTCAGAAGGCTTTTCAATCTACACATCACCCTCGTTTACCATATAGTTATATTTTTACCATGGTATTGAGGTGCTTTAGGCCTATGTGTGGTTTTAACTGTGTTATTATGATTTAAATGTATGCTACTATGGGAGACCAATGCTTTAAAATAATAATAATAATAATAATAATAATAATAATAATAATAATAATAAAACCTTGGTCAGGATAAATTTAATCATAAAACTGAGGTTGCTACAATTTTTTTTTTTACAGATGTTACTGATTTTGATAATGAACAAAAATTTACCTCTGCATCCTAACTCAAGCTCCTATCAAATGTACATTTCTAAAAGACAAAAAAGTTATATTATTATTAATATTATAAGGCAACCCAAACCTGTTTCTTGATTTGAAACAATATCACTCATTAGATATTTATTTTGTTAAGGAAGATTAATGGTCTGGGTTCTACAACTTTTACTTTGGAGCAAAAATCTGGCTTTAAATTTTAAAGAAATAAAGATTTGACATTTATCGTGATAATTATCAATATCAACTGATATGAAAAAAAAAAATTATCTTGATCATTTTTTTTGGCCATATCGCCCAACCTTAATTTGCAGCATTATTGTTTTCTGCAGTGTTTTAGCAAAAGTTTCAATGTATTTTACCACTCGCTGTGTTTCTGCTACTGTTGTTAAAATAGCCGCGAAATCTACAGCTCTTAATGGAGTTTTATTGACTTTATAGAGACACAATGCACACAGGAACTTTTGTGAAGTGCGTTTGGCTCTAGATAAAAATATAAGAGTATATAATGGCCATAGATCATATCATTAAATGATCCTGTGTGCTCATGGTGTGAACCGCTCCGTTGTTTTGACGTGCTGCTTACGTGATGGTAAAATGTTGCCTCCGTTGTCTCGCAGTCTGGTTGGAACCAAGCTGGGGTCCGGTCTTCTATTTGAATATGCCTGGTCTATCATATAGAGACCATTTTCAGCATTTAGTTTAGTCACATTCACACCTGCGGGCATCTTTTCTTCAGGCCACCCGTCACGCTTGTGGTAGGCGGTGCCAGCATTTGGTTCGTAGGCTGATGGTTCTCATGTTTCTGGCGCTCCAACAAACAACAACAAAAAAAGCGTACATCTGCCATCTCCAGATGCCACCTGTATCGGGCCTTGATATGATCCATATGGTCCCAGCTAATGGTTTTCCCCAGTGGAAAGGAGATAAACCAGGTCTACGCTTAGATGTTGCCAGATCCCACCCGTACGCTTTACAGCTCCCTGACATTTAATTACGCCAAAAACCGGGCGATTTAAAGACAAATTCAATCTAAGGAATCTGTTTAAAGCCATAAATAATGACTTCAGTGGCTGCTGGCCCTCAAAACTCTTGGTTTTTCAATGAAAACGAAGAGGTTTTGGGAATATGAAATGATCTTGAGCAGCTTATTCCTCAAAGAATCAATTATGAATGCTTTGGAGGAGATCAGAAGTGCTCGCCCGGCTTTTCAGAGACAGGAAGTGTGCGTTTGAAATAAGGAAGCTGATGCGTGTGCCAGGAACTTATCATTGCTTTGGGGAGAGAGAGAGAGAAAGAGAGAGGGGAAGTTGGGAGAGAGTGACGGAGAACATCCCTTGCATGATAATCAGTGATAATCCTTGCCAGCCACAACCTGAGACGCTCGCGTCCTGTGCTGGTGGTCAGAGGCGTTTGATCTAATTGAGAGGATGGTTATCCCAGCGTGATCCGTTAGTCAGGACAGCATCTTCAAAAGCGATTGGGTCATGACTCTGTGACTAGACAGTGACACATCAGCTGATCTCTGAAGATCATTTGTTGTTCATATTGATGCTTTGAGAGGAAGTG
This sequence comes from Cyprinus carpio, assembly GCF_018340385.1. Classification (NCBI taxonomy): domain Eukaryota; kingdom Metazoa; phylum Chordata; class Actinopteri; order Cypriniformes; family Cyprinidae; genus Cyprinus; species Cyprinus carpio. The sequence goes on along the minus strand of NC_056593.1, from coordinate 4,408,858 downwards.
CTTCAAAGAGGATGAGTTTAACAACGTCTTGATGATCTTACAAATGTTGATTTGAAATAAGATTCTAGACATCTACTGGTGTAAAGAGATCTGACTTTATTATGGTGGTTTTTACTCGAAACATTTTTACACCATTTTCTTGAAGCATACACGGGAGACAAACCAAACCACAGCCTTTATCAGAAAGTAATGTTGGTCAGCTTGTATCTGTAATAGTGGGGATAGTGTTGATTTATTCAAGTGTATACAGATCTATGGGGACTAAATAAAAGAACTTTTAGAATGATCACGAGATTCTCTGAGCAACATAAGAATCTGGATGAAAGAGTACAATCAGAAAATATAAGTTAACTAGAGTAGTCAAATGTCAGAAGAAGGAGAATTAGAAATGGACAATTTACTGATTGTTATCAACCTAAATTCAAGGTCATAATAAAATGCAGTCAGATTAGAGTTTAAATGAAATGAAATTACTTTGCGCACCAAAAAGACCCGAACACACAGGAAACCTTCAGCTGCCATTGGATACTCTACATTTGATTGTTATTGTTTCTTTAATTATTAATTATTACACTAAGATTTTTTTTTTAAGTGAATAATTTTCTTCAAGGATGCAATAAATTGTTCAAAAGTGACTGTAAAGATGATGTTACAAAAGATTTCAGTTTCAAAGAAACGTTGTACTTTTGAACTTTCTATTCAGAGAATCCTGAAAACAGTATAGTTTCCACAAATGTAAGCAACCAATGGTTTTCATCACTGATAATCAGAAACCATTTCTGAAGGATCATTTGACACTGAAGACTGGAGTAATGATGCTGAAAATTCAGATTTGCATCAAAAGAATTATATTTTAAAATATATTCAAATAGAAATCTCTTATTTTAAATCGTAAAAATGTCATTATTACTGTTTTTACTGCATTTATGATCAAATAAATGCAGCTTTGGTGACCAGAAGAGACTTCTTTATATAAAAAAAATATATATATATTTTTTAGTTTATATTTTTATTAAAAAAACCTTTATCCAGTAATCTCAGTCTCATGTGTTTTTCTCAGTTCTGTTCTTTGCTGTTTGAATGTGTTGGTGATATAAGCTCAAGGTTTTCAGGTCTGCACAGATTTGTGAAGAGTCTGGCTCTGCTCCTAATGATGGTGATGTTTGTTCTCTCAGTAAGTTTGGCTCCCGTCCCTTTTTTCCCTTCCTCCGGTCTAAAACACACTTGCGTCTTTCAGCCGCTTCTTTTTGTTCTGAGAGCAAACTTTACATGTTGCACTCGGTGGGTGGTTTGAATAACCTTTGCTCAAGTACAGAAAGGTTTTTGGCAGCCGAGAAAGGACGTCTCAAGGCTGTACGTTTAGCGAGTAACACCTTTATTGTGCATCTCTCGAAGTCTGTGAACTACAATCTCTTTGTTATATTTCTGAAATGCTAAATTAATGGACCAGAATTAAATAGATCGAATTCAATTATGTCACAATGCAAAGGCCGTAATGTTGTGTTCGCTCAGTCAGTTTGACTGAAAGTGCTCTTCTTGAGATTTTGTGAATGTTTCTCATTTAGGGTAATGAACGTGCAAGCACAGTTTCGACACACATGCGTTTTGGAAAGGCTGTACAAACATTTGAATTTGGGTCAAAATGAACTTTTGGTTTCCATGCAGTATGCCGAAAAAATCAGCACTCTGAAAAGAGTCAGGTGTTTAAAAAAATAAAAAAGGAACCCTTTATTGTAGCTTGTCAATCACTAAAATATGAAATACAGATGCATTTGTGAAATGTAAGACTCGAGGTTTGCTCAATTGACACTCGACTTCTGAAGGAAAGTGCACTTTCTTTCTTTATTTAGGGCTTTTTGGTTGTTAGTTGGTTTGGATTTTTTTTTTTTTTTTTTTTTTTGATCCCAGTTGCTGGTGAGGATCTGAAAAGTAAAAAAAAAAAATTTATTAAATTATTTATGCATTTATTTATGCATTTATTTTTAAGTAATAAAATATTTCAAGCTTTTTTTTTTATACACAACAGAAGAGTTAAGCCACCCATGTTTGATTATATCCCATGGTTGTATGATTCTGCTGAATGTGTCCAGAAGAGCATTGTGTGGCAGGAATCAGCGTTTACGCTCCCATCCGTGTTCGTGTTCTCACATTTCTCTCGGCTACAGGCTGCTGCTTGTGTTGTGTACGGTGTGGCGGTTCTGGCTCACAGTGCTGCTAATGGATCAGCCCCCTGCCGTCCTGCAGGCCTCGATCCGGTGGTGCGACCCCGGTCCCCTGCTGTGCTCAGGTCCCCACAAGAGATTTCTGACTTCAGTCTCAGGAAACATCACTCACTCATCCAGAAGCACACGAGCACTACTGTCAGAAGATGACTGACGTCAGGCAGGATTTGATTGTCTCAACTTGTACAGAATTATAAGTATGTTAAAAACACTGCTGTAGGGCTGCAGTTTACATGCTTAAAATCACTGTTCAGCGGTGGAAATATAAATGTAGTTATTTATAATAATAAAAATTAATTTATAAATATAAGTGATTTTTTTTTTAAATGTTTTACTATTTTAAGTCATAATTACTAGTTACGCAAATGTAATTTTTTTCCAGATATTGTATCATATCACATTTACAAACATATTAATTGCATGCAAATGCATAAAAAAATACACTTTCAAAGAGCAGCTTATTAAATATTTTAGAACACAATTTGAGCATAGCAGCACTTGTATTATTTATAAATTATTTTTAACAGAATAAATTAAGTCACTATATTATGATATATTGCTGCTATATATTTTAGATATTTGTAATGATTTTTTTTTTTTGCATATTTAAACCTAAAGTTCAAATTCAGTTGTTTCCTGATTGCAGTTTTCTGTCTTTTATACTGTTCTGTCAAAAAAAGTGCAGAACAGAGAAGTTATCTAACTAGTCCGAGAGCAAACTTGCTAAAAAGCTACAGTATGGCAGTTCAGCTGTGCAGCTCTGCAGCTCAAATCCTCTGCTAGAGCGCCACATTAGCGCTGTACTGCATGTCTTACCTGCAGTGAAAAGTGCTGGGAGCTTTATTCTTGTGGATCGCTGGAGCGGCTCCACTCTGAACAGACACCAGGCTACTAATTAGGGCCCGGACGTGGTTGCCATAGCAGCTCGTTGCCATGGTGGCACAGAGGGCGCTGACAGTGCTCTCTGATATACAGCGCTGTGATGCAACAGAAATATCAAAACTGATCTGAACCAAATGGCCGCTTAAAAGCTGCGTGTCACCCGACAAGAGAAACGCCAGCCAGTTGGCTCAAGAGACGGACACTAGAGGCAGTTATTAAGCTCATGGAGTCGGCTTTTGAAGAAATGAACAACACTGGGCTCGGATTTGTCCAGCAGATCAGGGAAGCCTGGCAAATAGTGCTTTTTGCTTCCCTACATCCCCTGAACTCTTGTTGTGGTTGTTGTTGTTGAAGTCATTGCCAATTATGGATCCAGCATTTGACGTCCAATTTCATCAGCAGTTGGACCTCAAATGCATTTACATGCATGACTTTATTACAAATTTAGCTAAATAGTGAATTTGGGTTGATTTGGGTTTTATTTAATTTTTTTCAGTCATCTCACTGGAAATAACTGTCCCAGTTTACCTAAATGCACTCTATATATTTGCATCAAATTTGTAGCAAAATGTGGTCATTTCAAATCTGTAAGCACAAGTTTTCCGTACATTATTTTTTTCTCTCCATAATTTACATACTATAACACATTTTTTTTTTTTTTTGCTTATTCAGCTTAGCTCATTAAGTAGTTTTTTTTTTTTAATGTTATTTTTCTGCATTGGAAGTTCATAGTGATGGATGGATAGCTTTTTCTGCATAGGAAGAGATCATAATTTTCATAATTTTTCATAATTGTTTTTTCATTTGTTTTTTCTGTGTTAAAAAATTGTGTATTTTTATTTAGCTCATTTTTTGTGCATATCAGTTTCATAAAATAAACACCATTTACTTGTATTTGTTTCATTTAACTTATTCTGTGTACAGTTTATTAAGTTTTTATTTTATTCTTTTAAGTTAATAAAAAATTTTTTATAAAAAGTTTATAATTTTAGTACTCTGCATCGGAGGTTCATAAGGTGTTTTTTAATTTATTTATTTTAATTTATATATTTTATTTAATAACTCTAAACTCTAAATTATGTTCTGTTTGCACAAGTTTCTAAACTTTGAGTTTTGAAGTTTTAGCCTGGGTCTCAGCATACATTTGTCTTTTGTGTTCCTCTTTAGCTCCATGTGATGCCAGTCCTGCTATGCTAATCTAGCGCTTATGACCTGAAACAAATGACAGCGGCCTTAAACAAATGATGCAGGCATCATTGAGTCTCTGATGACTGTCAGCAACTTCACTAGTGGCAAAATAGTTTTTCTGCTTGACTAATATAAATAAATGAGATGCATTACATCCGTACTTTGAGCGTAACACTTCCTATAAACGACACAAACAGCCAACGGCTAAAGTATTTAATTTTATATTTAAAAAACATTTAGTTTGTTTGCGGGATGTTTTTTTTTTATGGTGAAAGTTTTTTTTTTTTTTTTTTTTTTTTTTTTTTTATTAACCATCAAATTGAAATGTCTTTGAAATACACTTTCTCAATCGTTTCACTTAAAATGTCACATTATGGTAACATTTTTTTTGCCGTACATAGCCTGAATTATGCAGCTAACATGCTAGTTCTTATTCTAATGCATTTCTCCTCCAGTCCACAGACTTTTGTCCTCTTGGAAGTCACATTTCTGGCTAATCAAATTAATGTTTGTGGTGATAAAATGTCTTTTATTCGACCTCCGCTACTCTGCGACTCTCTTCGGCTTTCTTCTGCTCTTATCTCTGCTCTGCACGGATATGTGTGAGCGTAGAGCGAGGACAGAACTGTAAAGGCCCCAGAAATCACTTAAATGCACACTTTCATACCCACCGCTCTGTATTTGGGGACACCGTTTGCAGTGACTCTGGTCCTGGAGTCGCGTGAATTATTTTATTTACCGTTGGTGCGTCTGTGGGCGACAGAAATAAAAGCATAATATGCCGAGAAGGAGGGAAAAACGCTGACCTGCTGCTAACTCAGGACTAAAGTGATCCGCTTTGTGCTATCGCTCCCCGTCCCATCACTATTACTGGGTTTATTAACCTGTGAGGGTAAATAGTCTGTTTAGTCCGTTCAGTTCAGGCTAAATGAGCAGTTTCTGATGTTAAGTTTTGTTTTTGTTTTTTTTCTCGTGTGTTCTCATCCCTGACGTGCTCTGTTGTGATCACAAGCTGTTTGTAAAGCGAAGCAAAACATTAGATTTTATTAGCAGGGGAAACGGTCCAAACGCCTGCACCGAACAAAACTAACTTTTTCTAATTTTTCTTTTTAAATAAACATACTGTTTATTGCACTAAAACTCATAGACTTTGTGTATCTTTAACTCATGAACAACCAGACAGTAGTGAAACTGATTAAAGTTGCAATTTAGCATTTAACATTGCTTTCAAAAAGTAGACATTGTGTAATTTATAATAAATGTTTTAATATAATTGTATGTTTTAGCTTATACATCATTGAAGTATGTTGTATTGAATTACATTTAAGCTGAATATTATAAAGTGATAAATATTTTAATATAACTATGATATTATCCACCGAACAATACTAACATTTTATTTTTATTATTATTATTAAAAATACTATTTATTGCACTAAAGCTCATAGACTTTGTATGTGTATCTTTAACTCATAAACAACCAGACAGTATTTCAACTGATTTGTTATAAATTAGGGTTTAATAAATTAGTATAGCATTGCTTTCAAAAGTAAACATTGTGTAATTTATAATAATAAAAATGTAATTTAATAGTGTATTATAGTTTATACATCATTGTAGAACTATGTATTGAATTAAACTTAAATATTTTGATAATTGTATATTATGGTTTATGTAATTGTATATTATAGTTTACACATTGTAATGTTTATATTAAATTCAATTTTAAGTGAAAATAATTCAGATTTTTAATGTAATTATCTAATATAATTTACATTATACGTTGTATTAAATCTAAGCTGAAAATTTATGAAAAGCATTTTAATATAACTGATTTTTAATTATACATTGTAGTATGTTTGTATTGAATTAAATTTAAGAAATAAATAAATATTAATAATAAATATATTAATTAATATGATTATTATTACAAATATTAATAAAAAAACAATAAAAAAAAAAATAAAAATGTATGTAACTAATTCTAGTTTATAAATTGTTATTGTTTTGAAATAAATAAATAATTATGTAAACTAATTTTTATGATTCATTGTATGTAACTAATTCTAGTTTAATAAAATTGTTATTGTTTTGAAATAAAGGATTTTAAATCTATAAATAATAATAATATGTAAAGTAATAATAAATATTTTGATAATTGCATGTTATAGTTTATACATTGTAGTGTGTTATTAAATTTAAGCTGAATTTTATTATTATTATTAATATATTTTTTATGTAACAAATTTTTATTTATGAATCATTGTAGTATGTTATTTTGAATTAAATAAAATAATTGTATTTGGACAATTTTTAAAAAAGGATTGTTAAATCTAATCTAAAATATATCTTGATTTAAATAAATTAATAAAACTTTTGGAACAGTGGACTGACGTAGACTTGAGGCTCGAGCGTCTATCACAGCTGACATATATTTAGTCGATCAGCTGTGCTTTAATATTTTTAATCAAATGTATTAGTCACTGATGTCAGTCGGTAGGAGTTCTGCTCGTTTCATCTAAATAAAACTACTTTCATCACGGAGCGTGGCTTTCATCCATAACAGAGGTGCTGTACCGAACAACCCCTGTATGTTTGTGACGGAGGCCGGATATTTGATCTTTCGCTGCTCTCAGCAGCTCTGTGAGCAGAGGACGAGTGTTGACTCTCTACAGCAGGTGCTAGTGGCGTTATTTGCATCTCAGCCGGAAACAGGCGGGTGAATTCGGCCACAGGCGGCGTCTCGCGGTGAGGGACTTATGTTACTCAACCATAGCCAATAGGGGGGGGGGGGGACACATATTTAATGTTTAACAGGCCAGATTTCATAAACATGTCTGAGTCGCATAAAACACAACAGATAAAAATCTAAATCTAAATAATCTAAATTAATAATCTAAATATAGAAAAAAAAAATATTCTTGTTATTTTCATAATTAAACACATTTGTCCCTAAATTCACATCAATGTAATGCAAGAAGTCGTTATCATATCATAAGACTTAATTTTGTGCTTAATTATGCCATCTTCAGTTTCTAGTTTCAGTTAAAATTATGCTTCACTGTAAGAGCTACTGTATTTACAGTAATGGAGGGTTTCTAAATGAGAATCACAAGAAAAATTACTGACAAAAAATACAAAATTTATATATAACTTTTTTTTAAATTACTGCAAATAGTGTCACAAATTCGGACACATACTATAGATGCAAAGCCATAAAAGCAAAGTTAAAACATATTTAAACTATATATATATTTTATTAATTTATATAAATTTTTACATGTTTTTACTTATATACAATTTAAGATTTATCTATACAATTTAACTGTTAATTTGAAAACATAATTTTACAATGAAATATGACCTAGAGGTTTTTTTTTTTTTTTTTTTTTTTCTCAGTAATATATGTTGAGTGAGACTTTGGATCAATGACATATCACTGTAGATGGAGCTACCTTGAGTGACATGCCATAAATTACCCAAAATATGGCCAATACAAAATATCCAGTTCCTCATCTGCAGTGAACATCATTTCGTCTCGCCTCAAAGCAATCTGCATTGATTTCCTTCATCTGTGACTGCTGATTTGCACTCTGACCCCGGCAGAGCAGAAGAAGAACCCAGACTGCATATAAGACAAGACGACTAGTAGAAGAAATGATGCCAAGACACGCATTTAGTCCATTCCACTAACACGCCTCTGTTTTTACACACAGAATGTCAAACACTCAGGTTGTGACCTTCTGAGACCCGTGTCTGCAGTAGTGATAAGGGAAACACACGCAAATGCGTCATGGAGTCATTTGGAGATCATGAATATATTTGCTTATGACTTTCAGATCAGTCGTGATCATCTGGAGGAGTCAGAATCCAGCTGCATATCGAACATAACTAATCAAACTCAACAACGACGTGATAAATGAACCTCTATCGTAGAGGAATATACGTTGATTTGATGTTACATGAACACTGAAGTCGGAGGGAACACATTCAAACATCACTTTAAATAAATAAGCATGTCATGCAGACGTTTAGAGGCGCAGTATTTATGGTGCGGGACGACAGGCATAAAGACGGAAATGAGGCCCATTTGAGCGGACGGTCAAGGGCACATTGATGACACATCAGGGTTTCTTCAGAGTATTTAAAGCCAAATTTAAGACTTTTAAAGACCTTTTTAAAGGTATATCTCACCCAAAAACGAAAATTTGCTGTATTTTTTTTTTTTTTATATTCTTCAGTAGAACAATAAAGAAGATTTTAAGCTGAAGCCTTGGTCCTTGGTTATTCATAAAATGCAAGTCCGTGGCTACCGTCACTTTGAGAGTCAAAAAAGCACATACAGGCAAGACTTAATTAATACTTATGGCTCCTGATGATATATTGAAGTGTTATGAAGTGAAACAATCAGTCTGTGCAAGAAACGAAACATTATTTACAACATTATTACCTGTAATCCAGAGCCTCGGGCAAACGGGTCTGCTTTACGATTGAATCATTCCTTTGAACCAGTTCACTAAATCTGACTGAATGAAACAGTTAGTAGCTCAAGCAGTGCAGATCTACAAACTACTCAATGAAAACTCCCTTTCATGAGCATAACAGTCACTCCGACTTGAAGTGAGTCAAAATACCAGCGTATCTGATTTTATGTGAATGAACTCACTTAGCACTCCAGTTCCTCGAACAGTCACTGAACTGAGGAAACTGAACTGAACTGAACTGAAATGCTGACTCTAAGACCGATGAGCCACTGAGAATGAAGGTTGCAAAATGAAAGTTTTTATGGTTTATCTTTATTAATATAAAAAGCTGAGCTGATGAAGACTTTGTTTATTCACTTTATGTGCTTTATACATGTAAAAACATTGTTGCGTATACATGATGTTATTGCGTGATTACATAAACTGAAGTGAACTACGCAAAAGAACCAATTCTCAGAAAATCGGATTTCTCCATTGCCTAAGGCTTTTGATTACAGGTAGTAATGTTGTAAATAATGTTGAGTTTCTTGCACGGACCCATCGTTTCACTTCACAAGACCTCAATATATCATCAGGAGCCACAGGTATTCATTTTGTGTTCCTTGATATGCTTTTTTTTTACTCAAGTGGCTTGCACAAAAGAAGATATTTTGAATGTTGGTAACCAAACAGTTGATGGTAGCCATTGACTTTCATAGTGTGTATAAAATATATATTCTTTGAAAGTCAATGCTGCTGTCAACTGTTTGGTTAACAACGTTCTTCAAAATGTGATGAAACTCATACTGATTTTGGATCAACTTGAGGGTGAATAAATAAATTTATATTTTTGGTTGAACTTTATGATTAAGACTTTATGGCCTTACATTTGATCAAACCCATTTTAGCAGACAACATTCATTTCAAGATAAACGTTCAGGTGTATCTTGTGTTTCTGCTTTATTTTGTTACTCAATATTGTGCAGAAGTAAGTTACTAAGTTCTGACTGTAATGTCAACAGGATTTTGTGACCCTTATGTGCTGCATGAAACTGAACCAAAGCATTTCTTCCTCCGTCTCATTCCGGAAACATCACAGAGAACAGATCCTGGCTATTCCTGCGGCCCTCTGACTCTTTAAAACTCACTCACTTTTGTAAACACAGATAAAGTGAACTTGCCGCAATCCCTCAGCATCAGCAGTGCTAACACCTCCTGTGGGACACATTCACTGCAGGACACGCTTTATATCTGCTCTCAGAGAGGCCATATTCCAGCACAGAGCATCCAAGAGATGATGAGCAGACTCTTGTCGATATAACTGACATGTAAATTTGCGCTAACAGCAGAAATGTAGGCCAAACACAGCTGAAGTAACGTGAACTAATGTGCTCAGCATGATTGTTGTTTGTTGATGTGCTCACATCAAACTCATTCAGCCATGACCGTAGTGTTTCCTAAAATTTGTATCCTACTTTACAGGTACAAAATATGGGTCATGAACTAATAGTTTTAATAAGGAAAAACACACATTCTCTCTCTCTCGTTACCACGTTAATGCATGCGATTAATTTTACAATCCTCAACGCGTTAAAATAATTTAAAGCAGTTAACGCAAAATTACTGAAGCACTTTTTCTATTCTAACCCTTTAACCCAATTTTGCTTCTCTGCTTGCGATCTGATCATTTTAAGCTGCTAAACTCCGGGAAAGTTTTCAATCCAATGATCCAGGAAGCAAATGCGTTCAAACAATCCGTCCAAAACAGCACTAATATAAAGAAAACCAGGCTGATTACATCAGAGATTGCAGAGCTCTGTCATATTCTGTGATTCTCTCTGAATTTTCTCTTACACGTTGCGCTGTGTGAAGTACAGACTGAACAGATTGACAACACATCCCACCGCTGTATGGCCAGATGAGACGCAAGCTACGGTTTCTCTACATTTTTTTTTTTTTTTTTGGAGTTTGTAAGTGTCTTTTTTTGGAAAGACATCTAAATTTATCTTGAAAAACGTTTGCAGAAAATACAGATTTTTGAGAATCACTCTTTAATCTTTTGGTTTAGTTTGCTGGATATAGCAAATGATGACAAAATAAACATTGGAAACAAGATAAATGGTCTATGCTTAATTTTCATGGTGTGCGATTAATCGCGATTAATCACAGAAAAGGGGTGTGATTAATCTGATTAAAGATTTTAATATATATATATATATATATATAATCTTTTCATAGTGCATAATTTAAACGTGTTTATTTGCACGAACTCTTCTGATATTATTTCAACAGTCCTTTGCACTGCTTTTTCCTTAAATTAACTATTGTCTCCATTTCCACCCGTTTTCTTTCTTTTGCGACTTTTCCCTCCAACAATACAGATTTCTCACTTCTGAGATAAGCACGCACCGAAATAAACCTGTCAGACCATCATCATCTGCTTTCCATAGATAAACAAATAAACATATTGTTATTAGAAGTGGTGTCGGAGCGATATGTGAGAAACCAACGAGAAGCAGAAGTCATTTTATTTGAGAGCGTGGCTCTGTGTCACCCACTCTCTCGCAGTGATTTGTAACCTTGCCGAGGAACATCTATTGTGACTGTCAGGCCAACTTTAATACAGCATTACTTTCCTATATTAGAAAAACACACGCGCGCACACACAACTGTCAGAGCTGCTGTTGCTCTGGTTCAAGCATGAAATATACAGCCTATCAGTCATCCATCTGCAGAGAAACAGACAACAGAGCGCAGATAACCAGATAAACTTGCTATTTTAAAATCAAGATACATTTATGGAAGAAAAAGATCTTATATGGTGAGCTTGTGAATTGTATTTGACGAGAAAAGGGCACTGTGACAATTACCCATCAACATGTTTTTTTATAGTGTTACATCAAAATGAAGGTAGCAGAAAAAGTAGTCCAAATTGCCAATAAGTTTCTCAATAGTTTGCCCTTTTATTTTAAATGAATCAGTTGAATTGATTGAATCGTTTTAAATCAAACACAGGAGTCACTGGTCTGAATCAAGGACTGAATCTGTCAGCAATTAACTTAACTCGCTTTCAAATTTTATGTTGATTGACTTTATTTCGAATCAATAAAAATAAAAATGGCAGCAATGTGTAAGAAATATCACATATAAATAAACCCCCCCAAAAATTAAATAAAAATAAATTATAGCATAATAAATAGTAGAAGCCCTAGGCTTATCAAGACCTACCCCAGTAACTAAATTCAAGAAACATATAAATCAATAACGTTTGCATTAAAATAACTGCTTTAATCTTTATTAAGATGACAGAAAAAAAGCAATTTATACCATAATGAATTTTCATTCACCCTCTCCACTTATATACTTATCAAAAATTAAGACTTTTGTCTTTTTTTTTAAATTGCAACATATTAACACTTTGTTTGATTGCTCAGACCATTCACAAAAAGCACCCCACAATCGAAATACACATACTTTTGAGTTTTGTCTGAGTCCTATGTGACTCAAACGTTATACCCCCCAACCCTATCTGTAAATAACTGTGTTGTATGTTTCCAGGCAACTGTTTATCTATTGCTTTAGAGCGCGGCCTTAACTTTTACGAGATGAGTGGCAATTTTAAATATAGTAAATTAGTATGCTCATGGCTCTTTTTTTGTATTGTGCTTTCATAAAATGTAATTAAAAACTTTTCTAAACTCAAAAAATAAATATAAATTCACAATGTCATAAAGTGTTTGTATATGTGTGTGTAAACGCTAAAAATAAATATATATGTAATTGAAAACTTTGCTTGTCTGAATATTTATTTGGCAGTTCAGGCTCATTATAATACAGAGTCTTTAGTATTAATAGTATGTAGTCTCTCAGTAGAGTGGGAGTACATGGGGAAGGTTTGTAATTAAGCGCTGCTGGTGTTGGATGGATATCGCAGGAGTTTGAGGGTTTAACAGGCGAGGTTATAATAATTTTCTGTGCATGTTCTAACTGTAAATGCAGCACAGGCAGAAAGTCCTAAAGTGGAACTTGAGCTTAGCGCGACTGAAACAGCCTGACTGAAAGCGGTAATAACAGAATGACCCGTGATAAACGGCCTGGAGTTTGTTTGGGCTAATTCAACAAACTTCATTTAGTCGCTCACCAAGGAAATTAGAATGCGATTGTGTTTATCTATTTATACCTGGTGAAAAAGAATTCAGATAAATGATAACAGGTAGAGATGCTGCAGGACACAATTCGTCCCACCAAAGAAAGACAGGATGTAAATAAGACCACCTCTTGTTTACATCCTGTCTAGCCATGATGGGATTCCTTAATGTTATGGGCTTTTTACTGTGTTTCTGAATTTCAGACAAAGGCCATCTTTTAATCCAGGATTAAGTAACATTACCTATTTATCACTTTGAATGGTGTTTAGCATCACTTGGCATTAAGTCATGAGAGGTTTTGTAGTGTTTGGTTGTACTTCCTAGAGTTAGCGCTGTTTAGTTTATATTTTGTACAATTGTATCTTGTTTGTTTTGACTGATTTGTATCTTTATATTTATTTATGATTATTTATTAGAATTTTAATTTTTTATGCAGTTTGGATTTTTTTCTTCTGTTTTATTTATTGCTGTTTCAATATTTATTTTACAAGCATTGCTGCATTTTCTATATTAATTGTTTATAATCCATTTGCAATAGTTATTTGACCAATACGCATCCAAAATCAATGGTGAAATCACTTACACAGTATTTATTTCTTTTACAGTGGTTAAAAGTGATTAACCACCATTCAAACTGACAAACCTGGGTTAAAGTTGGCCTTAACCTAATAAAAATTTGTTAATCTGAAGTTTTGCCTATGTGGGAGAGCCTAAATGTCATGCCTCCAGTCCTTTTTTTTTTAATTCTCTCAGTGTTCCTTTTTCCGTTCATGTCCTCAGGCCCTGCCAAATTACACAGCGATAAAAGTTTGACGGCCTCATAAAAAGCCATCAAAAGTGAGGCCAGAAGCGGAAAAACCATGTGGTCACACATCCAAATCATGTTTTTAATGCTCGATGGCAAAAGACATTTAAAAGCCATCAATGTCAAATTAGTGGTGATGGAAAATGTCCGCGCCCCGCGTTGGGCGCCATATCCTTGTGGATTTGACCCCAAACACCTGAACCAGCCATATATCTATGGCTCTGATGTTGACTAGTCTCATCTACAGTACGCCTATGATTGGCAGATTAGTTTGTGGGAATATTACAGTCTTGATTCTGGCAGTGAAGGGACGTGGGTAAAGCCCTGCACCCGGGGTATCATTAATACACAGCCAGCTGCCGAAGATATCGAACGAAAGCGCGATCCAGCCGGCATCGTGCACCCAATACCCGAGTCGATTGCACATCCTTAAAGCACTCGCGGGACACATGACTCTCTTCCTCGTGGCAGATGCACTATGGAAGGCAATTAAACACCTCGGATAGTGCTGGCAAAACAAGAGTGTTTCCAATGAATGTTGCTGTTAATGATCGGCCACATGAGGAGGTCGATTGCAGCCTCACCGTGAGAGCCATCCGCACCGCTCTACCCCGACACATTTGATTATTGATCAGGAATGGTGTGGCATCCCTCTTTAAGAATTAATGACTTAATGGCTGCTGTGCAAATCCACTGCTTACAGTGCCATTTCTGTTAGATTGCTCTGCACTTTATGTCTTGTGGCTAAATATAATATTATCGAAACATCAGCCTGAGGGATTAGCCCTTCACCTGCTGAAGCTTCACTGTCTTCAGTGCAGACTGTGTTTGTGAATAATCAATGATAGAGGGCGTTTTCTCTTTTGCATGTAAATTACAACATTTTCTTTTCGAATGGAAATGACATTGAAATGACATGGTTGTGTTGTGGCACACAGTACTTGGGCTATTGAACCTGTCCATCAATGCACACTATGTTTGGATAAGCCTGATGATTTTACTATACTTGTAGTATTTATTCTGTGCATGGTCTGCAAATTTGAACATAAAACTAAATATACTGAGAAACAATCATAGAGTAAAAACTATATCCTAAGGATGATTGGAATGAAAACCAAATTAAAAATGCAAAACCGTTAAAACGCTGGAAGTAATATGCAGCATAATTCTAGACATCTATATCAACACCTTTAAATGAACACATTTTAACCATAAATATTTACCATGTTACTTTGACCATATTATTTTGCATTACTTGTATTTTTTATTTTTATCCAAGTATTTTTTAATGTAACATTTTATGCTGTTTTTTAATTTTACATTCTGTTTCTCCATTTAAATATTTTTCATTTCATGCAGTTCACAACTTTTTTCAATTTTGAGGTTTATTTTTATTAATATATTTTTGCATTATTTATAGAACTTTTCACAGCACACCAAATAAAAATAAAAAATAGTTTAAACTTACATAAAGTCATGTGAAAGCAGTTTGATCCTACTGCTTTAGGTGTTTATTGTTCTGTAATATTATTATTTTTAATATATGCTATTTATTTCTGAACATATCCACAGAGTTTTTCCTAACCGTAGGTGGTTACATCTATCGTAGGACTCATGGATGAGAGGATGGCTTGAGTTCAGAGGGTTCACGCTTCACTTTGGTTAGCTTTTCCTGGTAATGAGCTCTACCACTGTATCTGAAGCCCATCCAACACCATGAACTCAGACGTGAAGGTGCAGCTTCCATCATCCAGAGTGTATCATTACTGCAAAATTACAAGACATATTTTCTATACGACCGTTTCCCACGCGGGCGGCTCTGTTTGTTCTGAAGGCTTTTGATGTTAACAATCTTCATTCACAAGACAGTAGAAACTGGGTCGACGTGTAATCACAGTGAATCTGCACTCTTGTCTCTTGTATTCAGTGTCTCTTTGTACTCGTTCCGCACCTGACGTGAAAACCATGTGGAGAGCATTCAGTTAGCGTCCACCTTTTCATTTTAATCAATCAAAGCAGTAGGTTTCCTCACAATAAGCTGTAGTTCATTCCACATTAAGTGTGACGGATCTTCAGGGATCCTCAGTCCTTTGGTTTTTATGATGTACATTGTGGTTTTGCCCTTCAAGCGCCCGATTAAAGGTCAAGCTATATTTAAAATAAAAAGAAGACTTTATACCTGCTGCTTGCTCATAAGTGTGCAGTATTAATACAGTTGCTTCGCAGAAGTCACTGTCATGATGAGGTGAGAATTAGCACGCTAGTTTGCCTCCCTATAAGTTCTTTTATCACTTCCAAATGATCATTATACGCAGTCGAGACTTCAAGAACCGGAGACCGAACCATTAGCCTTTTTCCCCCATCGTGATACTATCTACGGATCTCTGCATGCACATCGCCGGCCTTACAATGTCCTTTTGTGTCACACAGACCAGACGGGCATGGAGATAGATACTCTGCTGCACCGGTGTTAATTAATCAGAGCAATGAGTCGACCGAAAGTGGTGCCTATATTTACGACGCTCATATTCACTCCACCCCAATTCTCTCTTTAATACGGATAGAGGGATTTAGAGAAAGTTTCACGGCCCTCAAGTTGATGAGCACTCGCGAGGAGATAAAGCACGCGGAGGTACATAAATTAGAGCCACTGACTCCCTGCTAAGCCTCTGACTTTGCCCCTCCTAAATCAGAGAGCAGCTGAGGACCTTCGGCGCTTGATCATGCGCGGGATGCGTCCGCAATAATATCCAGCCTATCAGTCTTATTCTGCCGACCTCATTATTGCCAAAGGGTCCTCTGATGTCTTAGTTGTCCCTCAAGAGGGCGCTTTGATATTCATGCATCGGGATGCGATTTCCATGCAGCAGACGGTGCCAGGTTCCTTCATTTCTCATTTAGCTCAGGGCCGACACTGCTAACCCCCTTCGTCCACCTTGGTACCTCTCGGATGGGGTCGGGACTGATAATTAATTCCTTTCAGGTCGATCTGGTGTGAAGAAGGTGCTTGGCTTTCTACTTTCATCCACACAAGTGCCTTGCACAAACGACTGGCATTCCTCCCATTTTATTCTGGCTTTTTTGTGGCCGACAAGGGCTTTTGTTTGAGATTGAAATGCTGGCGACATAGACACATGCTTTGTAAATCCAGGGAGAGTCCTGCTCCAAAAGCCATGTGGAGATTCCAGATGCCTGAGCAATGTTAACAAGATTCGACTCCACTTTAGCAAAACAAAGAAAACGTGAGCTAGATTACCTTAAAGGGTCGTGAAACCCCAGACTACTTTTTTCTGAGATTTTAGCAGAGGTGTTTGTATTGCAAGTCATAGAAGCCAATGTTAGCATCCGATAATTTTAACTGTTGGCGAAAACTGGTTAATTTTAAGCTTTTTAGCACTATTTTCATTTTCCGGGTTTAAAATCTACATTGTGTTGACATCACAATTTGTGACATGGCAATGGACTATACTACATCGATGATATCGTTCCTATCCTATGAGAAGATGCTTCGCTTAATTATTCACAACAGCATGTGTTGATTTGCTATGACAATTTCAGACTGTGCGATGACATCGCGCACATTAATTGAGAGAAACGTTCATGGATGTTTTTGGATGAGTTCGGCACAAACGCGATTCATTCACTTGGTGAGCATAACCATTTTCTACAGCTCTGTGACACAATCCATCAAAAGGCTTATATAAACGCCACAGAATTTCATATATATGAAATTCATATATATGTTTTCGATGCAGAGTGCAAATGGCTGTGCATTTAGTTGTGTTTTTAACTCTATGGGAGCGAAATGAAACTGTCTGAACGTTAACCCCCGCCTTTATTCCGCCCACCACCCACACCCACTCCAAAACTCACCACACAAACAACCAGTGCTGATTTTTTAAAACTGTGGTGAGAACTAACCAGTGCTGAAACAGGGTTTCATGACCCTTTAAATACTTGCATTGTGCAGTAGATTGTATATCATTATCTTAAAATAATCTATTTCTCAGGAAAGCCTAATATTCAAACTCTATTTGTGCAGGTCATTGTAACAAATACATTTCAATCACTTATTTAAAGGACGTTTTTGCTCATTTTCATATGGTTTTCGGTGCTGCGTTGGTCACCACTTGATGTCCAACGTAAGCAAATTAGTTTGAGAACTGCAGCTTTAAAGCATGCGAGATGAGTATTTGTGGATCCCAGATCATAGTATGTCTAACATTGCTTTTCTAGTGGGTTTCTGAAGTATGCATCTGTATGTGCAACCCTAATTCTGGGCGGTTCCTAATGTGTGTGTGTGTTTTTTTTTAACATTGCCAGAGTATCCCTTGTTGTTGCTCGGAGGTAACTAGGGTTTTTGGGGTGGTTGCTGGGCTGCTATGCAGGTTTTACGCTTCAGGTTTTTTTTTCGCATTTTATCCTGTTTCTACGGTCTTCTGACCAAACCAAAAAATAGTGCTAGATCCATAGCATTCACACTTTTAGCTTCCCTACTTAGACATATTTCTGAGTGAATAATTCTGAATACTACTGACTGTATAAATACTGAGCAAAGCATCATGGGTGTTGTAGTTCCAGCTAATGTACTACAATGAGAAACCTGGGTGGTTTAATTAAATTAGTTTTTTTGGTTGTGAGTAATAGTTTTGCAGACTGCTTGTGTGATTTATGTTGCCGAGACTGGATTGAATTTCACACTTGACTTTACTGGGGCTCACGGGGCGTAATTACTCACCTAATCGCCTGTGAACGTGCAAAGCGGCATAGCAGGAAAAACTGCAAACGGCTGAAAATGTGACTAACACGCCAGCACTGCCGTCCCAGGGGACTCTGGTGAAATACAGAGTGGTAACTAGTGTGTGTGAGAGAAAATGAGTTATACAGACAGAAGGGTAATGATAGCTTCACGTCTGTTTCCAGGGGAAGTGTGGCAGAGGGGCTGCTGGATGAGGACAACTTCAGCTAAAACAGGGATTCAAGGTCTCTGGGAATTGTACAAAGCTTCAAATCCTTCCAAACCCATAATCAGACTGGCTGTGTCAGTCAATTGGCCAGTTTAGACATGTTTTCTTGATCGTTTTTAAAGCAGCCAGAAGAATTTTTGAATGTTGAGACTTCAGATTTTGTCAATGTCCAGTTGCTAGAGTGTTTTGAGTGCTTGCCAGGCTGCTATGGGGTTGCTAAGGTGCTGTTGGTGTTTTTAACATTGTGTATTTAGCACGTATGTAGTTGCGGTGGTGTCCCTGCTGAAAAAAACAACAACAACAAAAAAAACAGCTAAAATCAGCCAACCGGCTAAGGCTAGTGTTAGCTGGGTTTTGGTGTTTTTAATATTGATAGCATGTTGGTATGTCGTTGCTATCATGCTCAGAGTGATTACCAGGCTGCTAAGTGGTTTCTATGGTGTTTTGAGTGGTTTTTAGGTTGTTAGGCAATTACTAGGGTGCTAGCAGGCCTTTATGGGGTGTTCTTGGTGTTTTTAGCTTGTCCCCATGCAGTTGCTGTGGTGTTCTGAGTACTTTGTAGCACGTTTTTATGTGGTTTCTATGGTTTTTTGAGTAGCTGCCAAGCTGTTATGGGTTCGCTAAGGTGGTTTGAATCATTTTTAGCAAGTTGATACCTAGAGAGGTTGTCAGGCTGATATTGGGTTGCTAAGGTGTTCTGTTCTTGTTGTTTTTAGCATGTTGGTACAGTATGTAGTTTCTAAGATGTTCAGAGTGGTTGCCAGGCTGCTATTTAGTTGCTGTGGTGTTTTGAGTGTTTTTTTTTTTGTTTTGTTTGTTTGTTTGTTTGTTTTGTTTATTTGTTTTTTTAGCAGTTGCTAGGCAATTACTAGGGTGTTAGCAGGCCAATATGGGGTGTTTTGTTGTTGTTGTTGTTTTGTTTTGTTTACCATGTAGCCATGATGTTTTGGATGGTTTCCAGATTGCTATGGTGTTATGAGTACTTTGTAGCACATTTCTGTGTGGTTGCTAGGAAGTCACTTTGCTAGGTGATTTACAGTACTAGAGTGTTACTAGGCTGATATGGGGTTACTAAGGTTTAAATTGGGGTCATAAGCATTGCTATTTGACTTAGTATTGTGTTTGAGTGGTTTCCAGGCAGTGTATTGGTTATTAAGAAATATTCAGAATATGTTGTTGCTAGGATGTTCTGGGTTGTTACCAAGCTGTTAGGGGGTTGTTAATGTGTCTTAAGCACTTTGATATCTGGTTGCTAAGGTATTCTGGGTTGTTACCAAGATTCTAAAGGGTGTTTTTAGGATGTTGCTATGCAGTTGCTAAAATGTTCTGGCTTATTTCTGGTTGTTGGGGTGTTTTGGGTTGTTGCCATTTTTTTTTTTTTTTATCTGGTTCCTAATGTGTTCTAGGTGGTAGGCTGCTATGAAATTAAGGTGTTTTTTTTTTTTTTTTTTTTAGCACATTGCTATACTTTAATGATGTGTGTGTAAATTGGTTGTAATGCTTTGAGAAAAGCGAATGCATAACCAGAAGTCAGGTACAGCGAACAAAGGTGTATTTCATTTCTACAGTACCGTAGAGAAAGTGCATTTTTATGTTTATTGTCCCATACTTTCACTGCCCTGATATTAGCGACAATATTATCTTCATAATGGCCCTGAAAAAGATTGGTCATTACATTCTGAGCACTGAGGCTCATTAAAATGAGAAAGCGGGACGATGATGGCATCACTGAGGGTCTTCAAGAAACACAATCACGACTCGTTCAGCTCCTCGTCTAGGCTGACGGTAATTGAAGTGACCTATGATGGCATGGAGATTGTGCTCTCTTCACTGAGGGTTTGTGTAGATGGGATCGTTGTTGTATCTTCTCAAGCGTTATAGTCTGGAGGGTGGACCGCACCACTTCAGTCTCTTATTTCAGCTGTAATTTTTCAGTGAAACCCCCATTTTGCCATAATGGCGTCTGTGTTTTTCTTGCCTAGATGATGATTGTGGAAGAACAAAGCCATTTGTGCAGATCCAAATTGACTCTGTGTTAACATGATTTTAATGGAAAATAAATACTCGGATGATTTTTCAGTCAGGATGAATGTGTTTATAGGACCTCAAAGAGATGTGCTACTCCAGCTTTGTTTTTGTCCGTGGCAGTTTGTCTCTCAGCCAAAACAGATGGATGCGTTTGTGATTTATTAGGTTTGAATATGGACACAATGAATGACTCACAAGCGTCAGTCTTCAATTCAATATGTCAAACCGATAACTGTTACCTTGTTGTGAACATACTGCCTGTGAGATTTGTTCATGACAACATGTAGGTGGTCAGCGTTGCTCGTTCACAACAGATTTTAAGTAATTAAATGGAGTTTTAATTAATTAATTAAATATTGAAATATTTAAAATGTACTAAGGTATTATTAAACATTGAATTAATTATTATTATTATTTTAAAAAATTGCAAATATTAAACTGTTAATAAATTAACTACTAAAATTATTGCTTTATGGTACACTGGGTGGTTCATAGGCTTCTATGTATTATTAAAGGCATATAATTATTATGAAAAATATTGAACAATTGAAAACACTTTTTTTGAATAAAAGCTATTAAAAATAAGTTTTAAATATGAATCATTCAGTTTTTGTATTAATAATTTGATAAATGTAATGATTTAAAATACTGAAAATTGAATAAATTAACATGATTTTTTTTTTTTAATATCTAAAAAGTAAACTATTAAACATAGTACTTTGTTCTGTAAGGTTGCTAGGGTATTCTGAGTGGTTGCTATGGGATTGTAGGTGGTTCCCATGGTTTCTATGGTGTTCAAAGTGGTTGATGGGTTATTCTGGGTAGTTTTCAGGCTGCTGTGTGGTTTCTAAGGTGTTCTGTTTTATTGGGTGGTTGTTATGGTATTCTTCTGGCTGATATGTGGTTTCTAGGGTGTTCTGTTGTTAAAAGGTGGCTTTGATATTCTGGATAGTTGTCAGGGTGGTTTGTGGTTTCAAGGATGTTCTGTTTCTAGGTGGTTTCTAGGGTATCCTGGGTGGTTGTCAGGCTGCTACGTGGTTTCTAGGGTGTTCTTTGTGGTTGCTAGGTGGTTAGGAGTGTCTTCGCTAGGGTGTTCTGGGTGCTTGTCAATCTAATCCAATCCCACAAATGGCTTCCTCTGGATGTGCAGTGTCATGTTGCTGAGACACGCTGACCGTAAGCTCTTACACCTTTTATTCTCAGGCATATTAAAATGTTATCGAGCTGACGGATATTTAATATATAGAAATATGACAGAGAGGCCGTCCCGCTCAGACCGGTGAGGAAACGTCTCTGTTTGGTGCAGTTAGAGAGGATTAGACTGGGACAGAGTTGGCATAACCTGTGGGAGCGCCGACCGCTGACCTCAGCACTTTAAACTAGATTTACGAGCGTTTTAGAGTACGCTAATGTCGTTAGCATGCACGGGACTCTTCCCTTTAGTGGAGGAGCTTTAGAAATTACAGATTAGATGCAAAGTCACCCTACGTCTGTCAAACGTTATTTACGCGCAGATAAAAACAAGAGGCACTCGAAGCAGAACAATATCGCTAAAGTCCCACGTGAACGACACAATGCTCAGAACACAGCACTCGCTCTTTTTCTTTGTTTTAATTGTGATCCTTGTGCCGTTTGACTCTCCATGGGAAGGAAAGTTGTCAGCTTGACCTTTGCTAGCAGCAGTCATTACGCCACAGCTGAGTGATGGCGCGGTTGTTTTGGCACACTTGTTAAACGAACGCTTCTGTGTTGTTCGTGTTGTACTGACTGTGAGTGAAGGTCATGTTCATAATGAAGGATAAATAAAACCTTGCCCAGCAGAACTATGAACAATAACTCACTGCACATCAGTTGATATTTTTAGCATTGTTAAAATTCAGCAATTATAAAAAGAAATATAAGCTGATGCACAGTGAGTTGTATTCAAACAGCTGAAGGACAAATGGAAGGAAATACTGTAGTTAATCCATTCTTGTACAAATAGAAAATAATATGGTACTGTTATAATAAATCACAAAAATAGCAATAATGGAAAAAAAACAATACAAAAAAATAATATAAAAGTAAATTAATGTAATTTGTTATTTTTGTATTATGTATTTTTACATAAACTTTTATTTAATATAGTTCTATTTTATGTTTCTTTAAATTACATTTGTGCATTATAATTGATTCATTATTGATGACACATCACCACATTTAATATAAGATTATAACTAAGACAGTAGTTACAGTATGTGCTACAAAACATACATTATGCATATTCATAATTCTGTATTTTATATGTATATATTATATATTTAAAGGGACATGTTTTTTTTTATTTTATTATTATGATCCCCTTGGTGCAATTATAGTATTACTATAGGTGTTTTTTTTTTTTAAATTTTAAAATGTAGTGAATTATGACATTTTCCCACCCTGTTTCTCATCCTTTGATTCCAACAGTCTGTTTTTGGGTTGTTTCCACTTTAAGAGTTCAGTGTTAATGCCCGCTGTTATGATTGGCTAACGACAGTGCCTATGGATCAATTATTAACACCCCCAGCCAGAACATTTGTGGATTGAGCGTAACTGTTTAGTAGCGGGTGATGCATTCGAAGCGATGGCTCTTGCAATGATAAAACCTTATATGTTTGAGCACATCTGCGTGGCATTGTAATTTTCCTGTACACAGACCCACTCGCTGTCCGTCGACTGAACACTTGTGAGGCGCGCGGCGCGACAACGATATGAAATGAGCGTAGTTGTCTTGTGCTGGAGGCGGTCATATGCAAATGGTTGGAACGTCACTTCGCACCGTGACGTCACTTCTTACCATGGATCCAGAACGAGCTGTATTTAGAGCTTGATTAAATAAATGGCTCGTTTATAATGGGGAGGACGTCTTAAGCTATGAAACTTGCAGGACGTTTTAATGGTACAAAGACCTCTTATATTCCAAAAGATCAAGGCAAATTTGGTTTCTCATTTCATGACCCCTTTAACATTTATGTATAATCCCAGATTTAAAAAAAATAATAATAATTTGAAGTATTAAATTATTAATTTGATTAGTATTCTAATTTAGAATATTATTAATTTAAATTATTTAATTTAGAATATTATTATTATTAGTATTATTAATAATGTTTAGCTGAAAATTTCTATAGTTATATACTTTATTTATTTTTTATTTTTTTGCTGGAAAACTGTTGCGATGCAAAATATTACTGATTGGTTTATAAAAAAAAATTCCTCTCTCTCTCTCAATTTCAACAGAACCTATCTATATAAGCCAGTTTATTTTATTTCAATTTATTTTAGCTTTATTTAATTTCACTAATGATTTAATATAATTATAAAACTATAAGCTCTTTGAAAAAACACAAAAAAATTTTATACAATCAATTAATACAAAACTATAAACCACTATACTATACTATATTATACTATTCTATCCTATCTCTCTATTCTATTCTATTCTATTCTATTCCACACACACTGGAGCTGTGGTGTGTGTTTGTCAGTGATGGATAACGCAGTGAGGGGGTCAGCGATCTGCAGAAGGTTCTAGATCAGCAGTCTGGAGATGTGTTTCTGTTCTCTGAGGGTCTGTTGGGCATCTGTTCCATCATCTTCATCTGTACCACCACCTTTTGTCTGTAGTGAGTGTGCTTCTTTGTGTGAGTGTTTTCAGCATTTTTCCTTTGTGTTTTCAGCATGTGTCCTTTGGGATGAATCCTAAAGTAACTTTTACAGATAAAACAATCCCGCCGCACGCACACCCCTGCATCATCTATTTTTAATATTCATCATCATTTAACTGCCTTTACTTATTAATGCTCCTGTTGGCAACATGTTTTACTCTGTCAAACGCATGAATTATCAAATGTGCCCTTCGGAGCAAAGTTAGAAGAAAAAAAAACAAAAAACGAAAAAATCACAACGGGGGGGGAAAACTCGCTCTGCTTAATCTAATATAGAGTATCCTGATACACCTAATGATTCATTATGACTAATAATTGAGAAGAAAAAAGGTGTCTTTTAATTCAGTGGGGTGAGAAAGAAATAGTGTTTAGTTAAAAAGTAAATTCAATCATAAAAAATCATTTTAAAACGTTTCATGGGAATGAAAATTTTTGTTGGAAGAAACGAGGGGAATGCGACCAGTATGTCTGGGAATCTGAAATTCAGAGTGATGAACACCTAGATACAACTCTCAAATACTAACATCAACATTCCATAACATAAACCCTAGAAAAACCAACAAAAAACTGCCATAATGACCTTTATATATATATCAATAGAAAAAAAATAAAAATCCAGCATTAATTAATTAGCATTTTTTCCGGGGGCTGGGCAGGAAGTTTAGGGGGTTTGAAGCCCCCCTAAAAAGGCCCCCCCCTCACGCTGTGTTTTGCTTGATTCAGTGTTATTTTAATATATATATCAATAGAAAAAAAATAAAAATCCAGCATTAACAGGTGTTTTGCTTGATTCAGTGTTATTTTAGTATTTATAACCTATGATGGGCTCTAGTAATATATTATTTTCACTATTGATTTATATTAATTTGGTTTATTTTTTATTTTATTTTTTTATATTGCTATTTATGATTATTATTAGTAGTAAAAATAGTACAATAGTTCACTTTTGGATTTAATTTACAGTTAGTAATTTTAGTACTTCAACCTAAACTTATTTTTAGACGCCACATTAATGGCAACATTATTTTACTGTTTTCTTGGTTTCGTAGACAAAAACACTAAAAGCAAACAATGTGGTGAATGGTATCAGAACTCTTTTAGATCCCGGTCCGTGACCTTTGACCTCTCTAAATGCAATTATGATGTCACTTCAGGCTGAAAAAACAATTCCACCTTTAAACACTGACAGTATCCGGTTCTTCTGTGGGAACACAACGTTTTGTTGTACAGCTGTAGTCTCTAACTGTAAAAATACAAAAGGCCTGAAGCAAAGAAAAGCCATTCTCGGATAAACAAACCAGGAGCCAGCTGCATAAACAACTCATAAAAACTAGTCTGCTGTGTTATATTTGCAGCACTGAGATCCTATTATAGCTTTTAAAATATTTATTTATTTATTTAAATCACAGACTGTCTCAGTAATTTAAAACCAATTACCCACAGCTTACATTCAAAGGAAATGGGTAAAATATTTATTATTATTATTATTATTATTATTATTATTATTATTATTATTATTAGATAAGTAGATAAGTTTTTATATTAGATAACATTCCTTGCTTTAATGTTGCATCAATAAAAAAAAAATGCTCACCAAGGCTGCATTCATTTGATAAATACAGAAAAAAAACAGCAATATAGCATTTAAAAAATATTTTCTATTTTGATGTATCTTTACTTTAGCATATTAGAATGATTTCTGATGATCATGTGACACTGAAGACTGATTTGCTGGTCAAGAAACATTTCTGATTATCAATGTCGAAACCATTTGTGCTGCTTCATATTAAAGTTAACAAAAGAAAACGAACACGATTTTTATTCAAGGATGCTTTAAATTGCACATGTAATATGGTTGTCAGAAAAATATGAAGCAGCACAACTGTTGCCAGCACTGAATAATAATGATGTTTCTTGAGCAGCATATTAGAATGATTTCTCTAAAGACTCGAGAAATTATGCAGAAAATGACATCAAATTAATAAATAACCTTTTCAAATGTTTACATAGAAAACAGTTCTTTTAAATGTTAGTAGTTTTTCAAAATGTAGTGTGTATTTGATCAAACAAATTCAGACTTGGTGAGCAGTAGAGACTTCTTCAAAAACATGAAAAAAAAAAAAAAAAAAAAAAATGTTTGTTATTCCAAACATTTGGCCCTCCGTCTGGTTTGGATTTGGTTTTCTCTGTATTTTGCATCTGATATCCTGAAGCCGAGCTCTCCATTCAAGAGCAATACCTGAGTCCTCATTCAAAGGCCTGAGAAGTCAAAGCTCTGTTCAGTAACCTCATATTCTCCAAACAAGCGGATTACACGCGGCAGCGGCTCCGCGGGGTTGAGCTTCAGCCGCTACAGATACATCTTCATTTCCAGTTTCCTGCTATTTTTACCCGTCCTCAACTCTCGCTTACACGCTCGCTGTTGGATCCCCGTACAATTACTCTCGTCTGAAGGATTGTGGCCGTGGCTTATTGCTTTTTAAGCATTGAGGAATGTGCAGGTCTAGATGGGGGCTTCACCTCTCATATTGCATACTTATATTGCCATCTGTGCCTCACGTTATCAAACGCCAACAAGAAAGACTTGAGCGACCCGAGTGGAAGCAGACGATGTATTTGATTTGAGGAGATGAAAACAAGAGCATGGGGGCCAGAAGTACAGTCCGTTTAATTATATGCTGGACTATTTTAAGCTTCTGAGGACCATTTGAAATCAGGATTTTTTTTTTTATTTAATTGATGGTTGCACATGCCATTTAATTGCAATTTGTTCGTTTTCTTCCCTGCAATGGCTAAAGATATTTAGAATTAGGCAACGGTGAAAAAGTGACCCTGGAGCTTTTTGAGTAGTGAATGTACCGCAAAAAAAATTGATTATCAAACACGCTTTCCTAAAATGTTCATGTTGACCAGTTTTGAGAAATCTGATTCATTTTAAAGAATCAGTTCATCCAGTTTGTGGGTCGTTTACAGAAACAATTAGAATTTTTCAAATCAAATGAATGATTCAAGAATCAAGTACATTTTCAAATCAAATAAATGATTCACTCACTCATTCATTCTTTTCGTTTTCTAAATGTAATTTCATTTAATCAAACACGTTTCCTAAACATTTCTTGTTGACTAACTATGGGCAATCTGAATCATTTTAGGGAATCAGTTCATTAAGTTTGTGTTTTTTTTTTTAATAAATTATTTGATATTTTTGTAAGGCTTTTTTATTTATTTATTTTTTTATTAATGTAGCATTTTTCATATGAAATATGAAAAAAGTAACTATAACAATGTATAAAATATTTTATTTAAATATGTTTACATATTTTGCATCAGTATTATGTAATATAATCAATGACTTAAAAGTTATGTTGTAAGTATACATTTATGTAAAAATGTATAATTTATCTTTAGTTTATACGTTTGTTTTGTGCTTTATAAGATTAATATTTTACAAAATAAAATAAAATATATGTATTTTATTATTAATTTAATTCATTTTATACATAAAAAAACATATTGCCCTTTTAGCATTAGTATTTGTTTTGCTTGCTATCTTCTAGTGCAGCTAAGTGTGTCTTCCTCCTCTTTTTCCAAAAGCATGATAGTGTTTTAACTACTTTAATTTATGAGTAGCTCGTAGCTTGGCAAACAACAGACTCCGAGTAGCTTCCCAGCATGGGTTTGTGCTCAAACGGATCGAATCCTCAGTGATGTGCCGCCTGGAGGGCTTTAAGAGGGTCGTTAAGGAGAAGAGGAGGTGCGCACTAATGAATGAAGATGTATTTTAATTAGCTTCATTCGCAGCTCACGGCTGAAAACGAGAGGTACGGCTCAGACGGAGCCGCTGTGAATCCTGGGCCAGCCGTAATGGACGCTCTCGACGAACACCGTGCCAGATCTCTCTGTCCTTGCCATCAGTGCTTCTGGCGAGCTTTATCTCCAGTTCCTCTGGAGCGGTGAGGAGGGAACGTCAGGAGACGGACGAGTGCCAGAGAAACACAATGTGGCCTGAACAAATGGGAGTGAGCAGGATGTTTTCTCCTTCAGTTTGTCTTCTGCAGTCTCTCGCGCGCCGTTCATCCATCAAGACTGGGGGAGAAAAACGCATGCAATCTCTTTCTTACTCTATTTCTCAACACTTCTCTCCATCAACTTCACAGATCTGACAGAACGCTCATCTCACATCTAGAGAAACATACGGCGATTCTCCTTCCTAGCTGAACTGAACAATCCACATCTGACGGTTCAAATGTAGCTTGTTGCACTAAATAAACTGTAAATACTGCTAATTTATGAAAGATAACTCAAACATTAACCAATGGGATATAGTCAGTATTATTTTAAATAATTAGAAAAGAATAATATATAGAAGATAAAAAAAACGTCTCAGGTTACGTATGTAACCATGGTTCCCTGAGTAGGGAACGAGACACTGCGTCCTCTAGGGGTCGCTATGGGGAACACCTCGTCGTGACCCGTGGTCTGAAGCATACAAATGAAAAAAAACACCAACGAGTTGGCCGGCGACAGCCTCTGACGTCACTACGGTGCGACTATAAAACAGGCATCGGGAAAACACGTCATTCACTTCTTCGTCTGAAGCTTGCGTCCGAAGCATGGCAGGGAGCTAGAGGACGCAGTGTGTCTCGTTCCCTACTCAGGGAACCATGGTTACATACGTAACCTGAGACGTTCCCTTTCAAGGGAACTTCGAACTGCGTCCTCTAGGGGTCGCTATGGGGAAACAGTATACCACGCCGCCATGCTGAGGGGAGTGCAGGCCAGAATCATGGCGAACACTAAGTACCAACTTTACCATTCAATGGGAGTTGCCCCCGGGACGTTTAGACGGCTGTCTGTGACAATACCCCTTACGGCCAAAGGACCTAAGCTACATACCCAACTTAATTGTTAGGGCCTCGGCCCGGTGGTGGCTAAAGGCTTGGAATCAGGAAAGATTCCTTTAAAATGCTAGGAACCTAGCATTTTATACTAAGTCTTGCCTGTCACACAGGGGCTACAGCTTGCTTCCGCAAAAGCTTGCTGAAGGAGCTGTCTCAACAGATCTCCAGTAGCAACACCCTGTTTAGATAGGTATCCGTGGATACATGGGTGGAGTGGCGCCCAAGATGAACGGGGCTTTTACCAACTCAAGAAAGGGCACGAAGCAACCGCGCGAAGCCCCAGACCCTCACCATATAGGATTTTAGAAAGAAACGCAGAGTACTAGCGTGCAAACTTACCACAGTGTGGATTTCAGAAAGTGTGCAAAGACTTCACGTGCACACTTACCATATCATGGATTTTCAAATACTGTTCTAAGGAAGGGCTCTCGTGGCACTCTGATAGAGCAGCTCATAGAAGGAATGGTGCATCTCAAAAAAGTATGTTTGAGAGAGTCATCAACTCGATCTGTGGAAATAATGCTGGAGCGCTCTGGGAAAAACAGTGAACTCAGTCTCATATGAGAGGAGAACTCCTGAATCCAGAGTAGAGTAGGCACGCTCATAGGCGACCCTTCTTGGAAAAGGGGAGCGCTGCTAAACTACCACGAGAATCGCCCGAATAGCCCCTCATGTTGAGGGAAGCGATGCTTGAAGTGTATAAAACAAATACACACTGGCTGAATGGAGCCCAAGGAACCAAGGTCTAATCATCTCAAGAAAGGGAACGAGGCGGAGCGCGTAACCCTTACCATACAGGATTTCAGAAAGTGTGCAGAGTCTTGCGTGCACACTTACCAATATGTGGATTTTTTAGAAAGTGCGCAAAGTGTTCACGTGCACACTGACCACCATGTGGTTTTCAGAAAGTACACAGAGCTTAGCGTGTGTACCTAAAGGTTCCTAAGCATCGCAGAGGCGCTGAACCTCACGGGAGAGGCAAGCTCAAATTTTATAAACCTCTAGCGAGGGGAGCATCACCTGAGGCAGCATATACAAGAAGACTTCTGTAACTGCCACCTTCACTTCCCGCTGGATGCGACAGCACCTAAGCGGCCAGGAGACCCCTCAGGGTGACCTGGCTGGACATCCATGAAATTCCCTGCAGTGCTGTGCCAGGCCTGATGATCAAGGAGGCTCCCGCAGAAACCTGTGATCTCAGCCGCCTAATACCGGAACATGAAGCCGGATGGCTGGTGCTGACGAGTGTTTAGTAAACACTGTAACTGAGCACTGCAAAGGAAACTCACAGAGTTTATTAGTAGACATAACCACCAGCAATTTACACATAAGTATATACAGAAAGGGTTATTTATATACTCCCACCCTCCTGCGCTGGAGCCCCGCTCAAGGGGCGCCTCCTTTTAGTCCGGACCATCAGTAAGGTGGTTGCTATGAACATAGGACCAGCCAAAAACATTATAGGTCCAGCATAGGAGACTGTTATGCATTAGAGGTTTCCACCTAACCTCGATCAGGTGGAGAGCTGGTGGTTACAGGGGAATTAGGAAGGGGAGGATAAAAGCAGAAGTTAAAAATCCCTAAAGGGAACGAGTAGATACCTCAGTATCACTCTGACTCAGACGAGAACGCTGCCTCGTCTGGATCACATCCCTTAGGTTCTGCTTACCCCCTTGTGACCCACAATTCCTCTTAACCCTGCCCGCAGGTGGGGGAGGAGCGTGAGTCGCGACACTAGCCTTCTGTGCCCGTCTTTGATCCTCAGATCGAGACAGGCCAGGACCCCTATGTTGTTCGGGCTCAGGCCTGGACCTTCGTGGAACGAAGGATCTGAAAGCAGCGGAGTGCGCCTTCGTCTCCCCGGAAACTTCTCGATCACCTTCTCAACGGAAATACCAAAAAGTTCAGAGGGCGAAACCTGAGCATTGAGAAGAAAGCCTTTTCTTTCTTCCCGATGTCTGCCAGGTTCATCCACAGATGTCTCTCCGCCACCACCATGGCCGCCATAGTCCTGCACTTGGCAGAGGCGGCCTGCTTGGTAGCCTGGAGAGAGGCCTGTGGTGCGGCGCAGCTCGGCTACCTGATCAGGAAAAAGGCTTTCGCCTTTATCCAGGTCTCTTAGCAGATCAGTCTGATATGCTTGAAGCATTTATTTTGTAATAAAGCCACAGCCTGACCTGCTGCGCTGCGTATGCCTTGCCATTTAAGCAAGATGCATTACTTGAAGGGGCTTAGATGGCAAGGAGGGAGATTAAGAGAGGATGTCTCCCCCGCAGAATGAAAGCTCTTTCTGCAGGGTGCATCCTCTCATATCCGTTTTCGCGCATCGCCTCGATTTTCGGCAAAAACTCTTATGCTGAAAACCGATGGATGCGAGAAGAAAACGGCCTCTTTCATTTCCTTTTCGATCTCTGTACGGAGATCAGGCAGAAATTGAAGGCTCACCTGAGCTGGAGGGCTATGGTCGGAAAGATAACGCTCATCGAGGCCCGATCCATAAACTCCAACAGCTCTACATAAGCAGGGCAGGAGAATTGAGAAGGCTCAGCCTCAGCTTCTTCACCATCCTCAAATATCTCCTGCTTTTCCTGGGTAAAAACCCAGCAGAGCACTAACCTCAGTATCAGAAAGTGTTAAAGATATAACATTCATCCTCCCGAGGCTCTCTCTCGTCCGCCGCCATTTTTGAGCGCGATAGGGAAAATCCCCTCTTTAAACCATTCAGACAGATCCACCTGAAATTCTCACGAGCTCATTCTCCTCCATGCCTCAGCAACGGCGGGTCCTGAACCGCGGGAAGCAGATGGCTGCCTTTTTTTTTTCTCTTTTTTTCTCGGAAAGAGAGAGACGAACGAGAGCGGAGCTTTTTTTCTTGAAAAAAATGCTCGCAATGCACGCAGATTGCCTCCTCAAAGACATCGCGTGCGTGCTCCTTTACCCAAACAAATCACGTAAAGATCGTGTATGTCATCAGGTGACAAATAACGCCGACAAGGATGCATACATTGTCTAAACGCTTGCTAGTAGTCGCCATGATAGACAGAGAAAGAGCGCTCTTACCGGTTCTTTCAGATGCACGCTTCAAACCAAAACAGTCAGTGAAGACGAAGAAGAGAATGACGTGTTTTTTCCCGATGCCTGTTTTATAGTCGCACCGGTAGTGACGTCAGAGGCTGTCGCCGGCCAACTCGTTGGTGTTTTTTCATTTGTATGCTTCAGACACGGGTCACGACGAGGTGTTCCCCATAGCGACCCCTAGAGGACGCAGTTCGAAGTTCCCTTGAAAGGGAACATAAAATAAATCAATATTAATATTAAATTATTAAAATTTAATTTAACATAATTATTTAAAGAA
The DNA here is from genome assembly GCF_018340385.1 of Cyprinus carpio. NCBI lineage: Eukaryota > Metazoa > Chordata > Actinopteri > Cypriniformes > Cyprinidae > Cyprinus > Cyprinus carpio. The sequence goes on along the minus strand of NC_056593.1, from coordinate 4,376,210 downwards.
TATTATATAATATAACCTACTTGATGATAATATTAATCATATATTATGTATATTGTAATATACTAATATACTGTAACTATATACTAATATATCATATCATGTATTGACTATAAATACCATAAAATAATATTATTAATACTTATATAAAATAATATTATATAGATTATAAATACCATGAAATGTACTATTATATTTAATACAGTGTTATACTAACCAATGGAATATGGGTAGCATTATGTAAAATAAATATAAAAGAATAATATACACAATATAATAACCATAAAATAAAATAATGTTGTTATTATTACAATTATATTTGGCATAATTATGATGATGATAATATAACTTATGTATAGTGTAATATGCAAATATGACTATAACATACTAATAAAACTAATAATAATGAATATAAATTCCATACAATTTACTAATATAATAATAATAAAAATAATAAAAAATGACTATATTATATCGATTATAAATACCATGAAATGTTCTAATAATTATTTTTTATAATATTACATAATGTTTTTATATAATATTAATGCCATAACTTACTAATTGAGTGTTCTTGGTTTTGTTGCAGGGTTATCCTAGTTTTATTTGTTTGTTTGTTTATTTATTTATTTGGGTTGCTATGCTGTTGCTAGAACATTCAGGATGGTTGTCAGAGCGTTGGTATTGTAGATACTAAGGTATTCTGAGTGTTTTGTTGCTATGAGGTTGCTGTGGTGTTCTGGTGGTTGCTAGGGCATTGCTATGCGGTTGCTAGGGTGCTGCTGAGTGTTTTAGTTTGTGGTTACAACTGTATCAAACAGGCAGGATGAGTATTTAAGTATTTAAGTCATGCTTCACTAGTGCTGGTATTCATGGTGAGTTGATCAAACAGCTAATGAGCGCTAGCAGAAGAGATAACAAACACTTAGACTCTACAGATCTGTCAAAATCAAATTCAAAAAGCACTCAATTCAAAGCGACTGGTTAAATCTCTCCGCTCGGGTCGTGTACATTTTTAACCAGATAGCTGATGAAATGCAATGAAAAACCTGCCACTTCATTTTCCAGTTGACGCGGTTTGACATGGATGAGCGCTGCCCCGTGCGGGAAACTTTGAAGATCATGTCAAGTGTCTTGAGAAAACTTTCTCCATTCTTCAGAATCACCTGCTTTATTTCCTTCAGTGTCTTTACATTCTTTAAAAATGAATTAAAAGTGTTCCTCTGCTAAGTTGGAAACAGAGTTCACACTCCAAAAAACTGGTTTAAAACGGGTTAAATCTGCAGCGGTAGAATGGACTAATGAGCTAAATATAACATTTATATTATTTACTTTTAGCATTTTAATAAATGAATCATTTAGATTTAATATTTTTATTAATTTATAAAACAAAAAAAAAAAAAATAAAAATAAGATATTTATATATTATAATTTAATATTTTACAATTTTATATTTTAATGTGCTACTCTTGTTTTTTATATTAATTTTAATGTATTTTTACTTTTGTTTAATTTGATATTTTATTTTAACATTTCTATGATGTTATTATTGTTTTATTTAGTTTTGTTAATTTTATATTTTAATATGCTACTCTTGTTATTACTGTTTATTTACTGTTTACTGTTATTATTATTTAAAGTAAATCCTATAAAAAATATTAAATGATATTCAGTAGGAAAATATTAAAAGTAATTATTATCATGGTTTTGAAATATTAAATATGTTCGTAATAAGTATTTGAATATTTAGATTTAACATTTTAACATTTTTCAGTTATTTTACTTTTTTATATAAAGAACATTATTCACGTTTAAGAGTCAGCACACATTACTAATCTTTTCCTAATTTTCAGTTAAAATGTAATCACTTGCTTTGCCTCTGAAATTTAATTATTGTATTTCAATTTATTAAAAATTATAAAAATGAGCATGTTAACCTTTTTTGGGGGATATTATTATTTTTATTATTATCTGATTTATATAGTACTGGACTTGTGTATTATTGTTTATTCGATTGTATTATAAATATTAATTGTAAACATTATTTATTCAGTTTCTTTTCTATTATCTACACCACGTACGTATATGTGTTATTTATTATTGTTATTAATGTTTGTCGTATTTTGAATCAGTGTTGTGAAGTTTTCGTGCACAGCTCCTACACATACAGTATTTCATGCATAATGTGGCGTCTCTCTCCTGGTTGAGCTGCTGCAGTGAGGCCCACACACACAGAGAGAGGACTGTGTAAAGTTTTTTTCATTTCATTTGATGGCAGCAGATGGACATATTTCAGAGCGGTGCAGCGGCTGTAACCTGTTCCTCGCACCCGCTGCGCCTCAGCGCTCCTCTGATGATCTGCCGCTTTCAGTCGAGAGACGGGAACTTTATGAACGGCTGGGAAGTAGGGATGAATAGTCCAGACGCTCCGTAATTCTCAACTCCATCAGCCTTTCCTTATCACACCTGGAAAGAGTGTTCTCTTTCTCTCTCTCTCTCTCTCTCTCTCTCTCTCTCTCTCTCTCTCTCTCTCTCTTTCTCTCTCTCACACACACACACCTGTGCGGCAAGGCCAGTGTTTAATGGAGCCTTAGCAGGACGGCGAGCACAGCTGTGTTAGAGCGATAACGGGATGCTGACCCCGACATAGTCCATCTAACCCGGACCAGTCATTCACAAAGACCCTGAAAGAGAGACTGAGGGACGAGAGAGTAAAACAGATTCGGTTTAAAGGCGTAGTTCATGTACGCATGTCATTCCAATGATGTACGACTTTTTCTTCTGTAGAAGTCAAAAGGAGATATTTTGACTAATGTTCATGCTACTGTTTTCCATACAGTTGAGCCAGTGTTATTTTTGTGTCACAGAAATACTATTATAGATTTTATTATTATAGTTTACTACTACTACTATTGCTGTTATTATTTTTTTTTTAAATTGTCTTTTTTTTCAAATGGTACGACTGTATGTCTCTATAGTGTATATATATATATATATATATATATATATATATATATATATATATATATATATTAATATTTATTTTAGTATATCATTACACAAGTATATTTAGTATATCATTACACAAAATAAACACCAAAGCAACATCGCTCATGTTTATTTAAAGCAGGGTTATTGTTAACTGTAGGTTTTTAATTATTATTATTATTATTATTATTTTAATTGTCATTTTATCAGTTTTATTTAATACTGTATGTCTATATAGAGTTTATTTTTATTTTAGTTATTTTAAAGTTAAACATTTTTTTTTTCTTCAAGAAGGGTTATTGTTAACTAAAACTGAATAAAAAAAAAAACGTATTTCAGGTAGTTGTCAATAACACTTCTCATTTCCATTTGTAGTAGTAGTACTAAAATAATTACACATATATATATAAAAGACAAAATGACAAAAAGAAAACTACTAAAACTTTAGCATTAAAATAAAAACAGAAAATATATACTAAAATCTAATTCAAAATATTAACCAAAACTATAGCTGCATATCAATAATACTAAAACAAAACTTGCGTTAAGCATATATTTATGAATGTGGTGTGAAGAGGGAAGCCTCGCACCTGTGGTTCAGGGATGGCCAGCGCGGCTAATAATGCTAATTGCTCCGTCGCCCCAGCTGTCATTCTGAAGATGGATGAGTTCATTCATCAGCGTTCATAATGACGTTTGCTGCAGCAATGAGCGAGTGTGTGAGAAACAGAGAGAGACATCAGTCAGCGCACACACACACACACGCACACACACGCACGACGGAGCTGGTCTTCAGATGCGGCTCTGAATGCATCACACTGATGCTTTTGATGCTTCACTCTGTTTTAAGTGTTTCGCACCACAAATGATGCATTTGAAGATGTTTCAAGTTACAAATGTGTTTATTCTTTTATTCTTTGTCACTTTCACTATTTACTTTCACTTGTTCTGTTCATTCATCCTTGTTACTTTCATTCATTATTTTTCATTCATCCTTTCATTTGTTCTTTTAGTCTGTATTCTTGTTGTTTTTGATTTTCTGTTATTGCTTTTCTTTCTTCTAGTCTTTCTCTCCTTTCATTATTTTTCCTTCTTTTTCCTTTCTTTTATCTGTCTTTCTTTTGTTAGTTCTTTTCTGTTCTTTCTTTCTTTCTTTCTGTGCTGTTTCTTGGTCTTAACCTTATTAGTAATTTCTTTAGATTTTGTGCATTTGGTTTTTCTTTGTCTTGTCATGTTTTGTTTGTTTGTTTATCTTTCATTGAATTACCATTTTTGGTTGGCCATCTATTTTTCATTTTAGTTCTTTTTACTTTACTCTTGTTCTTTTATGTTTTCACTTTAAGTTAGTTTTGTCTTATTCGTTTATTCTTTTAGTCATTTATTTGTTCTTTTGTTTTAATTAGTTTTCATCTTTGTTTGACTTTGCTGCTTTCATTTCTTTTTTAGTTCTCTCTGTCTGTCTTGTTTGTTCTTTACCTCATTAGTTCAGTTTCTAAATAAGTTTGTTTCTTTTACTTGTTTTTATTCATTCTCCTTTTTTCAATTGTTTGTACTTTCTTTTGTTCATTCTTCTGTGCTCTGTTTCTTTTATCTTTTACTGTCACACATTATTTCCATCCTTTTTAGTTCATTCTTTCTTTCTTTTTTCATTCCTTCTTTACAATAACAATGGTGTCAATCAATAGGAGAGCAAGCATCTCATCATGTTCGGCTCGCTCTGTTCATTTGCCCTTTGCTCACTCATCCACTTCCAGATAGTGAGGGAGTGAGAAAGAAAGCAAGAGAGGAGGATAAAGAGGAGAGAAGTGCCAGCAGGTCAGCGATGGGCTCATTAAAAACAGGCTAAGTTTCCTAACATGTACAGATGACGGTGAGGAGAGAGAGACGGCCAGTGGCACAGCCCATGATCATCACAATAAATAACAACAACAACATCAGCTCACAGACGGAAACAGGTTGGAAAACAACTCTGAAAAATTGGCCAAACTTGATCAAATGTTTGTGAGAGATAGAGAGAGAGCTGAGGTGCTTACACACAGCTTTCCTTGCGATCACGCCTCGAGGCGCTCGGGGGACAGCGCTGCTGCGCGTGATGGATGCTGCTCTTACCTGATTCACTTCAACAGGCTGAAGAGATTCACACTGCAGTAAACACACACTTCCTGTGAAGAGGATCCGCCATTGTAGGTGCCGCCCAGTTCACATAAGTATGCACTGTCGTTTTGTAGTATAAATAGTAAGAGTACTGCTTTCACTGAAAATTCTAAGAAGTGCACTATACCTGGATTAACTGAAAACGTGAACGTTGGACACTTCATGCAATCTATGTTACAGAGGGGGAGGGGCTAGCAGACCCTGATTATGAATGATAAAATAATCTTATAGAATTTATACACTCACAGTTCTGTGGAAGTTAATCATCAGTTAAACCCTTAAGTGTTAATTGTCAGTGTGGAGCTTGTCCTGATGGACTCAGAAGAGCCTGCATAGCAACCACTCAGAATACCCTAGCAACCAGGGTTGTTTGCCATTCCCAATTAAACTGAGATTGGATTTTACCTTCTAATTCACTCCAATTTTGATTCTCTGAAATCAAAGTAAATGTAGATAGAAGTAGCAAACAGCATGCAGAATAGATTTTCAATGCAAGGAAGTAGAATTATAACAATTTGAAATTCAAGAGGGATTATTTACCTGGCATTTTTAACCAGAACAGCAAATGTTTGAATGTTGACTTGACAAAGCCTTTTCATTTTATAAATGCACACCCTAGCAACAAACTGGTGAAGTCGTACCATCATGTATGAACACGTTTCCAAGAAAACCATCATGTTGGTTAAAACAGTCATGTTGTATAGTTGTTTTATAATCTTGGTTTTAAGGCAGCTATAAAGAAAGTTAAAGTTATGAACCAGTCATCTTGTTCGGTAGATGTAAAGTTATTATTGGTGTTATCACATAGTGCTGGTGGAGATTTGACTTTATTGCTCTGCTAAACTCAACTAATGAGATGTTAAAAAAGGAAAGCGAAAGATGTGAAGGCGGTTTTTATCTGCCGCTCGGCAAACAATTGGAAATTTGCTCATTATGCGGCGCCGCAAATAAGGAAGTGGAACGTGTATCTGTAATTATACATGTGAGAGGGACAGCGAGTCATTACCTCGGCTGTGGGAAATAACGCCGATGTTTCTAATCTCAGATTTTCCATCCTTATTGTCTGGCGGGCCGGTGGCGGCGCGCTGATGGCTTGACAAATCAAGCTGCTGGAAAACTGTTGATTAAGAGCTTATGTCTGTTTGGACAGAATTTAATTGACAAATTTGTTTATCTTCAGTTCTTCTTTCTAATGGTTTTCTTGACATCGTGTCAAACTCTCTCTTCACACTTTTCTGTTTTGCTCTGTACGTCTTGTTGTTTTCCATCCTGCCCCTCGGGAAGGAGTTCATAGCTGCTAATGCACTACAGTGAAATAAAATTAGCCCATTTATTCACAATCACCAAGACACGGACAGGAACATTGGTTGACATTACAGCGGATCTGATTAAGGCCACGAGGCAGGACCATCTAATGGTCTCGTCAGCACTAACACCTCCCTACAATCCTAAAAGCATATTACCTGATCAGTGCGCTCTGGGAAACGTAGCAGTCGATGACAATAACATCACAGGAAACGAGTGCGAGAGCGTTATCTAGTTCTGACAGCTCAGCGGGCGACAAATGTAGAGCGTCTCAATTGAACAGCGGCTCGTTTACCTCGTGACGCACTTGTTAGCTGAGATGATGGCTAATATTCCCTGGTGTTTTTCTCAGATCTTGTTTGTTCATTGCTCAGGAAACTCTGATAAGTTTTGTTACCAAGTATTAACTTCTCCAGTGTTTCAATTTTTAGCATACAGTACGTGTCAGAACAGATCATTTGGCTTGAGAAATGTAAGAGATCTCTAACTTTTAATTGCAGACTTTGGTATCTGAGAGGAGATACAGTACGTGTGAGATTGTTGTTGTTGTTTTCTTTAAAAGGATTTCTTTAAGTCTCCATTTGATCCATTTCATGTTGTTTGTCTAGAAGAAACTTGTACTTCAGAGACTTGACTTTGCAACCAAACCTTTAGCAATAAACTAGCAATTAGAAACTAGCAACTACCCATCACTCCATAACAACTGAATAGAAACAACTCAGAGTACCTTAGAAATTGCATAGCAACCTAGAACACTCTATAAACTAAACACAACTACCCATGAAATTAGTTTTTTCCCTTTAGAAAAAGTAGAGAACTTTTAGTGCAGTCTCTGTTGTCTGTTTATTCTTAATGCTTCATTTGAGATCTCGTTTTTTTTTGTTTGTTTTTCTTTCTTTCTGATTGGGTCACGTCACAACCAGATAAAGGGGTTGTTTACATGACAGTTTCCAACTAAAAATGAAAAATAGTGATGTACGGTTCATGAAAAAATCGTTCTTTTGAACTGGTTCTTTTTAGTGAACCTGTTCACAAATCGGACTGAATTGTTCAAAACAATTTGCATCTCCAGTCAGCAATGATCCACAATTTTCTAAAGTTTCTCACTTTCAGACATGGTTCACAGTCCCTATAACTCGAAATAAACCAATATCCCAGAGTATATGTTACTCCATTTAATAACAGCACTGAAACATGCTGTAGAGACTGAGAGACTCCAATACTGACAAGCAGCTGATATACTGAGATGAACTACCGAAGGAACGTGCTGCTGCTCGACAGCACCCACAAAGAACGGACATTCTGACTTGTGTTCTCATGGAGAGCCGTCTTGCAAGGCTACAAAGAAAACAAAGAATTGCTTTCTCACTCATGAACCATCCTTCAAGCAAACTCGGTCTTGCACTCCGACTGACACAACCCAGAACCGTTTCTTTCGAGAATTGACACGTTTCTTGCGCGCCCGATGTCCCTGGAGATACACAATAACATAACTACACATGTAATGTCATATTAAAACATTTATTTCAGATTTAAGAATGCCAAAGAGATTATTCTGGACTTGTGTTTAAAAAAGATAGGCTTAGCAGAAGCAAACGCTAACCCAAAAGAAACAACTCAGAAAGAAACGAGAACCCATAACACAAATAAATAACAAAAAGTAGAACACCCAAAAACAGAAAACAAAAATGAATTTTACTATTTACGCACTTTTAATTTGTTCTTTGTGAGAATTGAGATGCATCGTGTTCTTGCATCGAAACAACTATAAAATACAACAAATGTTAATTAAAAACAATATTACCATTAACTATTTACAATTATAACTGTTAATGAAAATGAATTTTACTATTTACTATTGTGTATGTGTATTTTAAACTTTATGAGCTGGATTTCTGTACAATTATGATTCTGTTACAGTTTTTGTAAAAGGTTGAAGACTTCACTTTCTTTATTTTCATATCTTTAAGACATTTACACATCAGTGCCAGTATTGGGTGCTTTTGCAAAAATGTAAATGTAAGAAACTTATCCAAGATGATGATGGTTGTTACTATTTATCTTAAGTTATGATTACAGATTACTTTGTTTGAATGTGTTTGAATGTATTTTCATTTGCTGGGATGATAGAATCGACGTCATTACGTGATGATTGAAATGAACAATTGATGCGAAATGTCTAAAAGAACCGGTTTGCGGAAAAGAACCACACTTCCCATCACTAATGGAAAACCTTTTATGTCTTTTTGCCATTCAGTTACGCAACGTTTTTGGGGGGCCTGAAAACACAAACTTTTGAAAACGGGTTTCAATGTGCAAGTTTGTGAAAACAATACTGTTATGGTCTCTGTGTAAACTACAAAAAAATGCAAATTTGTGAAAACGGTGACATCATGCACTTGCATATTACGTATTACATCTATTGGCATGTGCGAGTACATACTTGAAGACTGCACATCTGTGCAGGCGCATTGTGTTTCTTTATGAAGTGACATCGCCAACTAGTGGCCTGGCATGTATATTAGTGTTTTAGTTGTTTTTGCTGATATGTGTGAACGGGGACCATTTGGTACATGAAACTTTTCAAAAGGGAAAACTTTTCCGTTTTAGTACAATCGTTGTTGTGTGACTATTCTGAAAAACCCTCGAAATTGCAACCACCCATCAGATTACAGATTTGTTTGTTTTAAAAAATTGAAAGACCTTTAATAAAGTGTCAGTTTAGTCTTAGTTTAATCTCACTACTGTCTGTGAGAATCATGTGAAACTTTAAACAGATCTCATTTGGGATTTTTCTGTCCTACAAGGTCACGTCAATGCCAGATTTAGTCTACAACGTGACAATCAAACAAACTAGCTGTCTGAGGAACTAAAACTAGCTGTTTTTTTCTTTAAAAATTAGATGAAGTCTCAATTAGGTCTTAGTTTAATCTCACAGCTATCTAGGAGAAATATTTGAGACATTTGTACGTTTTCTTACCTACGGGTTCACGTCACAATCCGATTTAGACCGTAGCGTGTCAAACATTAAGCAAGCTAGCAACTTCAGACAAACTGTTTTTCTTTCCATAACATCTACTTAATCTCAGCGTTTCTCATGTTTTTCTCCATTCGTCTCTTAAGACCCTCATGTGCCGCGTTTGTCCGTCAGGTCCATTTTAATCTGAAGGCGGCAGGCAGCCTGATAAAATGTCTAGTAATTACCATCATCTGCCCAGAGCATATGTCGCCAGCTTATCTGAGGCTCTCACGCTTCGCTGCCGCTTCGCTTCGTTCTCCAGAACCCCATCAGATATCAACGGGGTGCACGGACGGTGCCATGCTTCGGATAATGAGCTTGAGACCGGACGGATCCAGCGTCCCGCCTCCACTCTTGTCTTTGAGTTACGGCTTCTATTGCTAACACTATTTTGATTCTCCGTCAACGTCCGATTTCTTTTGCCGTCCATGGAGCGAAACAAAGTTTGATTAAGGAGACCGCCGTATGAATTCGCCTGAGGTTTCCACATCCAAAGACCTTAATTAGCACCAATCTAGGATTTAATTGTGCTCTGCCCCATGCAACTACAAACCATTAAGCGAAAATTAAGACTTGGTGATTAAACAGTTACTTGTCTCTGTCCGTTTTCCTCATAGATTTTCCCATAATGCTTTGAGATGAGATTAATCACATTCTTTTTTCCACCTTTAAAGGAAGCGCTCAGCTAAAAAATCATATTCACTGTATTCATGTGCTCAAGAGTTTCAGTTTCAGCTCAAAATTTTCCAACATCTTGAGGCTGAAATGAACATGTCTCAGACGCACACATAATTCATCACTGCTGATCCGTGACAAACTGTTTAACATGACTGCAAATGTTTGAAATAATTTGACTGTGGCACTTTCTAAAACAAGAAATATCCACAGAGCTCTCAGGAAAGCACTTAGAATTATAGAGTCATGACAATCGATTGCAGCATGAAGTTTGCATAAAAAGTCCAACTGAAAAGCCCACTTAATTTGTGGAATGGAGGCGGAGAAACCCATGTGGTATTTAAAGCACTAAATGTCAATTACATGGATCCTTAACATTTATGATGTGCTGGCCTTTCTAATACTGGAGTTTTCTCCCCCGAACACCTCGTCGCATCTATACATAGTAACCTTTCACTCAAGCCCAAGTTAGTCTGTTTGAAAACAGGAACAGCAGGTATTAAGTGCAGAACTCAGAGTAAGGTAAAGTGTTTCCCTTAATAAACCAGTGGGAAGGTTGTATATTCTCTTGTGTCGTGGCTTATCCGGACTGATCAGCGACATTAGTGCCTGCATCCAGTCAGACTGATCGCTGGAGGTCGTCTCATGTCAAACGTGTTGATGGATGAAAGCGCTGAGGGTGCAGAGCTGGAGAGGAAAGGACAGGACAGCTGACTGACACACACATGAGGATGAACCAAGCTCACCCTTGAACAGATGCGAAAATCAGTTCAAAATAAATTATATACAATTTATTTATAATATTAATTTAATTTATATGATAAAATATATTATAAAAAAATATATTAAGAATTAATAAAATTAATAAAAAAAAAAAAATCTCAGTGATTCTTTCTACAGGTCTTCATGAGTGAGTCAGTGAATCATTTGCTCAAATGATTCATTCAACTGATTTGCACTGATTTCTTCAGGAACACAATAAGTGACTTTGAGTTGATCACTGATGAATTTACTCAACAGATTCCTTCAACAACACTGATTTGTTGAAAACAGCACCAAAGAAACAATTTATTTTGCTGTGGTTTCATTTGAAACTGTTCATTTGAGAGTAAAAAAAACAGGCAATATTGTTTACATTGTATGTTACTCAGTATTAACTTTTTAATTCATAAAAGCTTTTATAATTGTATTTAATTTTATAATTAATTTTAAGATCGCTATAGATACATATCGATTACATATTTTGTACATAATATAAACAATATTGCTACTATAATGCTACACAATTGTAATTTATAATTAAATTTAATTTTGTATATTTATAGTTGTATAAAATATTTTAATTTTGAAAAGAAATAGATATAAATCTTAATTTTAGATAAATATAAAATTTTATAGATCACATAATATAAATAATATTGATGCAATATAATGTTACTCAGTATAAACTTTTTCTTGTATTTTTGTTTATATAAATGTTAATATTGTTTAATATTGTTTAATAATATTGAGTATAAAATGTAATCTCTCTCTCTCTCTCTCTCTCTCTCTATATATATATATATATATATATATATATAACCAAAAAAATATTAATACTATTTAAAGTTATAGAAAATATCAAAGTGTATGAATCTGGTAGAAATTAATATTTGGTCATATCAGGTCATATCAGTCAAATTTGTTGTGCTAATAAACTCGTATTGTCAGATTGTTTTTTTGTTTTTTGTTTTTTTTTAGTAAAATCATGTCACATTTTTGGTAGTCAAGCAGATCCACCTCTTATATGAGAGCGAGTTGTATAAGCCTGACGTGTTTTTGTTTGGTCTTGGTTTGAAAACTGTTCTCTGATTTCTCACATTCGGTGTGAAGTCTTTTCAAATCATCCCGGTGATGTAATGCTGCTAACTCCAGTAGAAATCGGTGTGTAACATGTATCCACTTTTACCGAGCTGTGTGTTTCTTTACAGTTAGCGGGGCTGACAGCTATGCTAGCTGCACCATCTGGCTAATCTACTTCTGTTATACTGCGGCGCCATGCAGGCAGGAAGTGTGGAAAATACACATGCTAACATTTCTAGATACACAAACAGGCGGTAAACAGGCCGCTCATGTTCACCACAGACACAGTTTGAGACACTCTTTCATTCATTCTGCAGCCGTAACAAGGCACAAGCGTCTTTCGTGTTAATTAACAGCGGGATCTGTGAGTTCACTCCGATTGGCTGAGGCACAGAGAGGAAGCCATCCGAAACCTCCTAAACCTGCATCCTCCAGGCCCCGTGAGACCAATTGTGTGAAGGATGTGTGTGTGAGAAAGTCAAGATGAAAAGGAAAAGCATATGTGTGTGTGCATTTTGCATTGAGTTTGGAAATGAAAATAGACTAGGGATGTGTCGACAAAGAGAGAGAGAGAGAGAGAGAGCAATGGTTTTAGACTTTTTAATTTGAGTGTCCTACTACAAGCATTGCATTTTAAAGACCGCAAGTCAAACATAGTGTAAGGTTTGTTTAAAAGGGCATATATTTGAACTTTTCCAGGATGGTTTTAACATTTTTCACAGTCCTCAAAATCCTAAAAAGTTAAAGATTGTTTTAATGTTAATAAGTCAAGTCAAGTCTGCTTTATTGTCAATTCTTCTACATGTACAGTACATACATACAGAGAATTGAAATTGTGTTACTCTCAGACCCATGGTGCATACAGATAACACTAACAGTAGTGCCTAAAAATCCAGATAGATACAGATCAAATATAAAATACAACTTTACAAATAAGGGCATATAAAAAAATAATAAAAATAAAAATAAGGTTAAATAAAGCAGCACAAGGCACATGGCAGATAGAGTGCAAACCAGTGAAGTGAACAAACAGTGCAGATAAAAAGACTGTAGTGCAAAAAAGCTTATTCAGTCGGATTAATTTTATTTAAACTGACTGAAGAGGTATTAGAATGACATCAGTTCTATGCTGAATGAGGTAGTGAGCAGACCAGTGCTGCACAAAGTGACTGGTGCATGTCATCGTAGGAGTGGGAGGGGGGAGTGGAAGGACCTGGGGGGGGGGGGGGGGGTCAGTGTTGCCTAATAAATAAATGCATACATTACAATCAAAATTAAGATTATTTGTACGTATATAATAATAATATTTAAATTAAGTTATAGGTTGTAGATTTTTTTATTAATTAACATTTAAATACTTTTATCATGTTTTATTTTATTTTAGAATATTTTTGTAGGAGTGTATTTATATGTTTTATTATTTATTAACATTAAAACAAATAAAAATATATAAAAGTATATATATATATACATATATATGATTAACATTTTAATAGTCAATCATTTCAATAATTTGTAATGTTTATTATTATTATATTTAGTTAAGTTTATTATTATGGATTGTTTTTTTGGACAGTTTTATCTAGCAATGTGGTCGCAAAACATCCATGTCCATGTAGTACTTGAAAAAGTGCAAGTCTGAAATAAGCAACTTGTCACAATATTACAGCTCTTTCGGAGTGAGCTTTCAAACGCAGGAAACAGTAAAAATCCTCCTCGTGTGTTTGACTGTCCCACTTTTCCCCAGAGAGCCGCTGAACTCCGCGAGTGCTGGATCCGTCAATCTGTTATCTCGCAGGCATCAGTCTGAGCAGTTAATGGCCAACGGTTTCCTTACATCTGCACAACCGCCGGAGTTTTTATCTGACAACGCCGACCATCTCCAGTCACATCTGCCAAACACAGCCGTCACATTTACATGCATTCAACAGTCATTTAAAGAACGTCTGAGCGAGAGCGCAGAGGTGAATTACTGCAACATGATTTACAATGACTTCTCAATTAGAGAGCAAACTGTGAATGTGACCAATACGAGAGCAGCAGATGTTGATTCCTGTGATGTGGGAGTCAAATCTCGGGTGTCTCGATGTGAGCATCATTCATATCAGTGCTGGAGGAGAGAAACGACTCGCACATCTCTGTGTGACAGGAACTCAAGTGCTGCAGTCGATAGTATGCTAATCTGAGCTAGCGCTTTACTAGTTTGTGTGCAACGTTTGCAGATTCATAGTCACTGAATGACACATCAGTCGAGTACAGTAGTGCGCTCTGGTTAAAGTTTCTGATTTGGTAATGATTCTGTTAAAGAGATAGTTCACCCAAAAAATCTTTGTGTGTTGACGACAGTACCACAACGCATGTTTGTTCATTCCTCTGCTTGCAAACAAGGTGCGGTGTATCCTAGGGCTGGGACAATAAATCGATGCATCGCGCTTCATGGATCGATTCTGAAATTTTCTGGGAATCTATCATGATTCTCTCTCGAATCGATTCTGAGCTTAGTTTTTAACAGTAGATGGCGCTCTAGGCTAGTTTTTAACCGCACACTCAAATGCTCACGAAGAAGAGTGCTTGTGCATTCAGCTGGGTAATTTAAGTGGTTAAATGTACTTGCACATCAGCTTTTATGATGCAAGATTAATGTAAACACAGCCCACTGTGAACATCCTTGTAATTCGCTTTAACCTTTTCGAACTTGATGAATTACAAAAAATCGAACAAGATTTTCGTGTGTAAGGAACTGGAAGCAAGCAGAATACGGCTGTTTCTAAAGCACGCAGTGCCATCTCAAGAGAGAATCGCAATTCCTTCGGAAAATCTCAGAATCAATGCAGAATAATTTCTCAATTTGTGATGCATTGATTTATTGTCCCAGCCCATGCGCGGGTTCTACATAAAAAAGAATGCCCCCTCATCAACAACAACAAAAACAAGCATTTGCTACCCACACTAACAAACACACAAAAAAGACATACAAGAAAAAAAATAACTTAATAAAATAAATACTTTATTTCTTTTTTCTTTGCACACGCAAAAGTATTCTTGTAGCTTCATAACATTACAGTTGAGCCACTGATGTCACATGGCTATTTTACTGATGCCCTTACTACCTTTCTGGGCCTGGGAACATTTCAGTTGCGTTGCTGTCAATGGAGGGTCAGAAAGCTCTCGGATTTCCTTGAAAATATCTAAATTTGTTTTCCGAAGATGAACGACGGCATTACGGGTTTGGAAAGACATGAGGGTAATTAATGACAGAATTTTGATCTTTGTGTGAACTATCCCTTTAAGGCCGGGACACACTAAGCCATTCTCAAAGAACTAGCAGTGACGAAAGCCGATGGTATTGTCGCTTCGCGTCGGCGGCGTCTGGACCAAAAATGATTATTTTAGCACTTTTGAGGAAGCATTGGTTCTACAGTAATTAAAAAAAAAAAAAAACTAAACAACATTAGTAAACATGTTTCTAATGTTCAAAAAAAACATTACAAAAAAATAAAAAAAAACAAAACTAAAAAAAAGTGATGTGTCGTTCTTGAACGATTTGTTCATTTTGAACGAATCTTTAATGGACTCGGGAAGAACGAGTCGTCTCGGGGAGTGATTCGTTCAGTCACACGCATGCGCAATATTCTATAGGTTCTGTAGTAGTTCACACTGTTGCAGTATGGCCGAAAAAGAGAGTCATTGCAGTATGAGCCGGAAAGAGAATTGATTTGTTCATCTCATGAGTCTTTCGGGTTTGAGTCGTTCCTTTATCACGTGACACCCCCACAACGCTAACCAATGCAGTACGAGCCGGAAAGAGAATTGATTAGTTCATCTCATGAGTCTTTTCGGGTTTTTGAGTCATTCATTAATCACGTGACAGACCCATGCGCTAAACTTGTGCTGTGTGAGCCGCAAAGAGAATTGATTAGTTCATCTCTTTCGGGTTGTTGACGTGACAACATTGGCTAGAGAAAATAGTTAATTTACAAACCTTCCTTACAAATGGGTGCATAGTAATTATCATTATAAATTTTTTATTATAATTATTACTCGTAACAAAAACACAGTGACAGAAATGTCAGAAATAGCCACCACAGATCCTCAAGAAACAGTAACAAAAACACAGTGACAGAAATGTCAGAAATAGCGAATGGGTCTGTCACGTGATAAAGGAACGACTCAAACCCCGAAAGACTCATGAGACGAACTAATCAATTCTCTTTCCGGCTCATACTGCATTGGTTTTAGTGTATGGGGGTGTCACGTGATAAAGGAACGACTCAACCCGAAAGACTCATGAGACGAACTAATCAATTCTCTTTCCGGCTAATACTGCATTGGTTTAGCGTGTGGGGGTGTCACGTGATTAAGGAACGACTCAACACGAAGCCTTGTCAGATAAGGGGTGAGGTGAGCTAATCATAGACTGAAGACACAGGTAAAGAATTAATTAATCTTTTCTGTATCTTATTGCATTGTAGTTTTGTATAACGTTTGCGTAAGTAGTAGATGTGTTTGGGGAAGTAACACGTAACATTTTTAATTATATTTTGCTAAAATGAACGAAATGAAAGAAATTACTCTAAAAAAGATTTGTTCATTTTACTGAATGAGACTCAAAAGTCTGAGTCGGTAAAAATAAACCAAATCCACAACAATAATGGCTAATTTCAAGTTGGACATGATAGACAAAGACAAAAACTTAAGATGAATCAAATCGACAACCATTCTGTAATTCAAACAACTCATATATGAGTCTTTTGATTCACTTAACCAAAAAGAGATGTTCACGGGTGAATCAGACTACAATAGTTGTGCTCTGTTTGTTTTATTGTCTCATGGTTAAGCTAAAATAGAAGTGAGCAGTGATATTACAATATTCTTAATTTTTTCATGATTTACACAACTTTCTGAAATTGTGATCGACAAAACGAATGAAAAATAAATTTTCTAAATTAATCGTAAAAAAAAATAAATAATTATTATTTTTTTTTTTTATTAAACAACACAACAACTAAAAAAAAAAAAAAAATAAAAATGATGTTGAATTTTGAAAATTCAGGTGAATCAAGAACCATTTTTTGATTCAAACATTCATTTAACAGAACTGACTCATAAGACTCATTCATTGGTCAATCAGACTGCTCTTATCACACTGTTTGTTTGTTTTTTTTTGTCAAAAAGTAAGTTAAAATAGACGTAGACAATACTGATATCATAATATTCTTAATTTTAATTGATTTAAATAATTTTAAGAAAGTGTGATTGGCAAAATGACTGAAAATACAATCTTTGACAGTTTGGTACACAGATTGAATTAATTGATTTTAATTAAACACATGATTATTACATTAAAAATGTTAATAAAACACACAAAAAAAATCTAATCTATATATCAATTTTTACTATTATAATTTTTTCCCTCTAATTGTCAGAAATTATGGTTTTTATTTCTAAGAGAATTTGCTTTGGTTCTAAAGCCAAACAATTTGCCAAATGTTTAATAATTTAATAAAGAATTTAAAATAGTTATTAAATAACTTAATAACTAAGTAACTAAATAATTTGAAATATTTTGTTAAAACTCAACAGCAGTGCAGAGTATTTCAGGTCTGGAAGTATGAAGTATTTCAGTGTTTCGGTGAATTAGTGAATGGATCCAGATGTTCACTTAGCATTAAAGAAAAACAAACATCATAAATAATCTGGTTTCAGTTTTCAATTTTAAATGGAACTGGTTCTGAATAAAATCTCGTTTTCAATTCCCATTGCTGTGATTGTCTATGCACACGCTGCCCTTTAACGATGATGGTAATGAAATCTCAGATCTCTTTCGGGTCGGTCCGGTGAGGCTGCTGTACACCGAACATTAGAGAGTAATGAAAAATCAATGATGGGATAAGAGGGAAATAAACAGTCTAAATTATTTAGTGCTGGTCTGTTTAATATCCAGTGCTCTTCAGGATGATAAAACTGTGCTTGTCATCGAGCCTGTGATCCTGAGACAGAAGCTCTTGGCGGAAGATTTATTTCCACGAACCAAACCTACTGAGATAACTAGCTAACACAAGTGGCTGACTCAGTAATGTTAACCTGGGAGACAAACGCTTTGACCGCAGTAAAGTAGTAAAGTCGTTCTTTCTGAAAGGTCAACACGTGTTGCTTATGTTAGCCTGTGAGTATTAGACAGGTCAAGGACACTAAAGCACATTTCACAAACGTTCTCTGCTCTATTTTCAGCACACGCTGCAGGAGACACCAGTGTTTGTTCAACAATCGGACATTGGGAACCGAACACACTGATGTTGTCAGCAAACAGGGGTTTACTCAGGGGTACACATGAGTGTGCGTTTGAGATAAAGATTCCCTCTCACAACACAAGATCGCTGGTTTTATTTTTGTTTTATCCTCACAATATGAAGGAATGAAGATGGAGAACAATGAGAAACTTGCTTTATAGACTTTACAGCAGTGGTTAGGTGTAGCTTACATTTTAATCACGGATTGCGGGTAAACATGATGTTAGATTTAATAAAATATCTTACAATTAAACGTATATCATTTATAATACATGTATCAAAGGACTGTGAAGTCTCTTTGACAAAGTCATTGAAAAGATTCAGTTCAGAAGAGTCATTTGTTTGTGAATCGTAATACATTTGTCACATTGTCTGTTTGTTACTAAAGAATTATATATGGTATTTTTTAACTTTTGGTCCTCATCTCTCTCTCTACTGAGGGGGAAAAAGAATATTTTCAAAAAGTCAAAATTCTGAGAAGTCACGATTACCTTTTTTTTTTTTTTTTTTTTTTTTGTGGTGGAAACTGTTTTTTCATACTGAATTTTTTTGTTGTTGTTGTTAATTAAAAATTAATGTATGAAAGATATTTATTATTTATTAATATAATTCAATTGATTTACTGATAAATGTTTTGTTATTATTTAGAAAATTATAAATATAATATATTGTATTATATAAATATATAATATATTATATTAATAATTATATATAATTTTAGTAATTAATGAATGTTAATAATTTTAATAATTTATGTATTAGATTTATTATTCAAATATAATTACATTCATTTATTGATAAGATGTTTTTACATTTTTTTTTTTTTTTACATTTTATTGTTTTAGTATTATTTTGATTAATTGCAATTGTTAATCTTTATTATACAAATATTAATGCATTAAAGTTTTATTAAATATAAATGAATTTGATTGATAATGAAAAATGTTTTTATTAATATTGTAGGACTAACTTTTAGTATTATAGTATTTAGGAATTACAGTTCAAAATAATATTTTATTATATAATTGTTAATGTGTTAAATGTTACATTTTAACCATGTTGGCTCACCACTTGATGTTTTGAATCACTGGCACATTTTTTTAAAGCAGTGCCTGTTTTTTCTGGTTGACTAGTAGAAGCAGAAGAGCAACACGATAAACTTCACAAACATCTGTTCTCCTGAGACCTTTCCCACACACTCTCCACGAGTCGCTGGCGTCCATGTCACGTCTCAATGCTAGGAAGCTGTTGGTGAAAGGTTTTGTCTGTTTGAAAGATGAGGCAGCAGCTGTGACGGTCAGCTGACGGGGGCTCGTCCTGTCATCAAGTAGAATAAGATGATGCGGCAGATGTATCTGCATCTTACAGGACAGATGGAAAGACATTTACTGTGTGCTCAGTGCACAATCATAAATGATGCAAAGCTCTGATCTTAGCATTAGTGTCAATACTGTGTATGTGTGTGTGTGTTTATGCATGTAAGCATGACATGGCAAAGCTTCTCAGTTTCTCTTATCTTTTAGCAAGATGCACATGCAGTTTCTCACACATCAAGACTAAATCTGTAGAAAGTTTCAGTGTGTCACTGGTAAACCTGCACTAAGACGTTTAAACTCAGGTATATTGTAACTAGTGGTTATATATTATATAATATATATTATATTATTTTTTATACAGCAGGGATGCATTAAAATGAAAAGTGACAGTAAAGACATTTATAATGTTACAAAAGATTTCCTTTTCAAATACATGCTTTGAACTTTCTATTTATTAAAGAATCTTGAAAAAATAATATTTATCAGTTTCCACAACAAATTTGGCAGCATAGCTATTTTCAACTTTGATAATAATCAGAAATATTTCTTGAGCAGCAAATCAAATTATTAGAATGATATCTGGAGGATCATGTGACACTGTAGACTGGAGTAATGATGCTGAAAATTCAGCTTCGATCACAGAAAAAAATCACATTTTAAAATATATTCAAATGTATTTAAAAAAAATCAAAATAACATTAAATAAAAACACACACACACACAAAAAGTACTGACCCCAAATTTAGTTGTATAACAATTTAATAATAAATTTAGTTGTATAACAATTTAATAAATATAAATATATATATTTTAAATAATTCTTGCAAAATCTGTTCTCAACAATTTAATAATGATGAATATGGTGAGTGTAAATAAGTCTGGCAAAATCTGTTCTCAAAAATGTATCATTTACTTGGGGTTTACATTATTATAAAAAGCATAGAATGTAGGAATTAATCTCTCATTTGATCTTTCATTTTTATTTTTGGTATTTTAAATGTGAATGTGTGCAATTTTTAGCATATAAAAAAATAATCATTTGAAATGTGTGAAAATGTGATTTAAATTAAGTTGTTCAAAGCTGAAGGTGGACTTAATGTGTGCACAAAATTACTCAAACAAAAACACGTTTCACACAATAAATTGGATTCATAAATATATCCACTCAGTGTGAATTCAGATTCCTATTGTTTATACATCATGGACTCCATTTAAGTAAAATTAAATAAAACTATGCATTATTGCTGGGCTAAATTGTTGCAAAATATTACTCAAATCAAACAAAACGTTTGTTTTACCCAAACTGATATCATAAATATATATCCAGCTAATGATAAATCAGATTCCCTGAGTTTCTTACTCCAATTAACGCCCTGCAGTCAGTGAAGTGTAATCACACCTCATTGCTCATATAAATAAACGACCTCCAAAGTGTGTCGTGAGCCTCGCTGTAACACAAGAATCATTGTGTTGTGTTGAATTGAATTAATCTGCAGCTGCATTGATTGTAAGCGCGTGCGTTCTGACGCGTCAACTGGGACTTTAGCGGAATATAGAACGCCCTCAGATGGAGCGACTCGCTAATAAGAAGCTAAAGGAAAGCAATTTATTCTAGAAGGTGACCCCGCTTAGCTGTGCTTACTGCTACAGTAATGAGTGCTTCTCAGAAAGGCGAAGGTGTCGAGCCCGCTGACCGTTTACCCAGTTTGGCCCCAATTATACTCACGCGCATCGCTCGCGTAATCTCCGCGCGCTCGTTTTATTCCCCTCGTTCTCCCAGCTCAGCAGATTATGTCATTTGTTTTACTTGAGCGGCCCGCGGATATTTGCAGAGACGGACACTTATTCCAGTTGCGGAGACTAATCGTCATTAGTTAGCAGAAAATAACCCAATCAAACGGGCTGCCTGCTGGCGGTGTTTGATGAATATTAGCTGCACTCGGAGCGCTAGTGAGACGCTCCCGCGTGCCCAGAGTCATCTGTCCCGTCTGTCTCTTGTGTTATTGAACGTTTGGGTTAAGTCTGCAAATAGGACACAGTACTCTCTTAATCCAGCCACATGTAAACATACTGATATTAAGTGAAAGTGAAAGCAGCCTGACGCTATTTATAGAAATATGACATCATTTTAAATGACTAGTTGCCATGGATACAGTCATAATACAGGATTATTTAAAGACTCAGTGGTGGTCTTGTGTTTTTAGTCTTGCGTCCTAGTTTAATATACACAAAGTAATTAATTAATTCAATTCGCAAAAAAAAACAATCAGATCATTTTATCTGATCTACAAAACAAAATACACTACACTTTTTTTAATTAAGTATAATATCAATAACACAATTTTGAACACATTATTTTCATTCAGAATTTTCAGAATGATGTTAATGATTTTTTATTTTTTTTCCTGTAAGCAACATTTGCAATAATATATTTCATGTTTTGCAGACCCTTTAGGATATTATACACCAGTTCAATATACAACGAGTTAAACTTAATCATCATCTTTAGACAAAATGTTTCCAGTAACAGCATAAGTGGAGTACTGAGATATTGTATTTTTAATGAGTCAGTGTATGAATGAATCGTTTGAGTTAATGGTTCCTTGGCTCACTTATGGATGGTTGTTTTGTTGCTGAATGAATCAGTGTATTTAAATGATTCAGTTGGATTGAGTGAACAAATTAATGTCTCTCTCATAAAGACGGTCACAATTTTGATTGAATGAATCAGTTTGTTTGAATGAGTTGGTTGAGTGACTGATATACTGGCTCTCTCTTAACTTTTCGTTCTTAAATTAATTGGTGAGTTTAACTGAATCAGTTGAGTGAATGATTCTTTGATTCACTCATAAAGGAATTTAATACTATTATTATTCAATGAACTCATACTAAAATGCAGTATAAATAAATAAATGATTCAGTGTGTTTGTCTTAATCAGTTGAATGAATGATTCAGTGACTCACTTATAAAAACAATCACTTGTTTTGTTCCTGATTTGAATCATTATTCGAATGAATGATTCAGTGACTCATTCTTATGAACTGAATAAAAGGAATCATTCAAATTACTGTCATCTAACATGCAAGAAAAGTCTCAAAAAGAGAGTTCTATTCATAATTCTCCTGAAAACATTAACATTTTACTTTTTTACTCATCATATTTTCCTCAACAGTATGTTCTCATAATTGTATAATCAACAAAATCAAGAAACCCCTTTGCCAAATAACAGTTAATAAGTCATTGGCAAGGCTAAAACTATAATCATTAGCAGAAATGATGGAGTGGTTTTCTGTTGTGGGAAATCTAGCCATTTCTAACAGTATTATAACGATCGCTGTGAGGAAAAATGCGCATCTCTGCTAGGATGTCAGCATTTACCCCCTGCAGACAGTTAATGAAGGCAAGCGTAAACAGCCACAAGTCTCTTTAATGACACACTGTTGCTCTGCCATTTGAGGTCTTGGGTTGAAGGTGTCTATTTTTCCATTAGAAAGCCATCTTCAGCCGACAGCTGCTCACGTGAGCTCTTTGAAGGTGGCAACAAACCTATTTTCAAACCTAACCTTTAGCTTTGTGCATGGCTAGCGCTCGCGTTTGGCTATAATTTGAGGTAGATTACAGGACTGTGTGTGTGTGTGGGTTCAGACACAGGATTTACGGTTTGCTAAAGAAGCATTTAGCATGGTCCTTTTTTTAAGCCACTAAGCATAACATGGCTATCTCTGGAGTTAATTAGCAATATTTTATTAGTAGTGCTTTGTAATGGATAACCTGTGTCTTAAAGGTGCAATAGGTGATTGTCTTCAGAAACATTATTTTTTTTCGTTATGCTGGTTGAAATCTCTTCACATCCCGATAGCAGTCATTAAGTGGTCTAAATGTATTTATATGTATTTATATATTCTGTGGAAGGCATAGGACCAAGAAATGTTTGTCCAATCAAAATGTTCGGTCCAAATATAATGATTGGCTTTCCTACAGGTACTGTACCTACTTGCATACCTCTGTCATACCTCGGTCACGTACGCTGTGCAGACAGAGCGAGAATGGCAGACAAACATCAACAACATGATCTTCCTTCCTGGTATTGTAATACTTTTACTAACTGTGCTATGAAGTTTTCTCACTGGTGAATACACTAGGTTTTGAAGCTATTATTACGCTTACTACTGCTGCGTACGTTCACCGAGCTGTCTGGTCCAATTTGGCTCTTGACCTGCGATTCGCAGTGTTGTCAAACATCCCATAGCACCAGTGAGACCAGCGGCAGCGGTGGACATTCTATGCTCTGAATTACTGCAGCGGCCCCTGAGGGCCAAAGCATACCGGCGCTTGCAAAATGAGCTCTGACAGCAGCGGGAGCACAGCGGTTGGCTCCGGGAGATTCTCAGAGCCCCACCAAAACTAACGTTCCACTCACAGCAAGACGAGCCATGGCAGGAAAGATGGAGAAAGTGAGAGAAATGTCAGTTCTGTCAAGGGGACAAGCTGTTGGAGATGCTCAGGCATGAAGTACACACACACACTTTCCTCCAAGCTCCCCTGTAGCAATGGCCACATGCTGCACCCAGCTGCCTGATCTCCAGCATTCCTCGCTCTCCTGCAGCCATCAGGACGTGTTCCCAAACACTAGCTAAAATCAGCACACACACATACAGCATGTAACCTTCAATAAGAGCTTGTTCCTTAACAGTATCTCGCTTAGGTAAAACACAATGAGGCCTCGGGGTGCATACACACACACTCACGCACGTGGTGTATCTGGAATCTAACAGACACTCATGTTCCTGTTTGCTCGTGGACAGTGTGGGTAAATATACTCCTGGGCTTATTGTTAAGTTAAAGGAATAATTCACCTACAAACAAAATTTCTGTATGGCTTATGTTCTTCTGTGAAAAACAAATGATGATGTTTAGCAGAATGCTCACGCTGCTCTTTTCCATACTATAAAAGTAGACTGTTAGACAACTTTTATGATATTTTACTGTGCTTTTTCACAGTTTTTATCAGGGTTATTATAGTTTTAATATAATTTTCATTTATTTACTGTTTAATTGTATTTATATATATATTTTTTTTCTATTTTTTTTTTCATTTGCCTTCTCAACTTAATTTGTTACTTAGCTTTTTTTTCAGGGTATTTTTTTTTTATAAAAATTATAATGTAATAATTTATTGTTATCTAGTGGCATTTTCTTGTTTAATGGTTACAGGTTTTAAAAGTTTAGTTTTTTTATTTATGTATAAAACTAAAATTAATTGGTAGCTTTTTTTGAGTTAGTTGGAGTTAGGTTTTAGTTTTAGTTCTAGTTATGTTGGTTTTTATTTTCCTCTTAACAAATGTTTTTATGTTTTTATGCAAGTCTTCAATGTGAATTTTCTCTAATATTCTCTTACATTTTAGTCTGTAAATCACATAAAATTATAATAAAACTTCAGAGGAGTTTGATGAATATAACTTACAAATCAACTGGGCTGCTGTTATTATATTTTAATGGTGCTTTTTGTCATTTTTGTTGCCCATTCATTTTAATTGTATAGAAAAGTGCAGCTTGTCCATTCAAATGTCTCCTTGTGTTTCGTGGAAGACAGTCAGTCACACACATTTGGAATGAAACTGAAATGTGAAGTAAACTATAATAGAACTTTTGATGTATTTTGGTGTGAACTGCTTCTTTAAGAGGGTGAGAGGTGTTGAAAGAACGAGGGCGAATGATCGATATGTTCTGTGGACTACACTCGGCTGATTAGGATGATAAGCAGTTCACGCACAGGTTCAGCGCACTGCACCTGCTCTCACTGCCCGGTCATGTGATCACAGCTGCTGATGAGGTCATAACGCACAAGATCCCACCTGAGCCAAGGAAAACCTCAGATGTTATTTAAAGCACTTCCTCATTGTCTCTCACTTCTTTCATGTGTTACTTCTAAACTTCGTCCCTACAGATTCCACCTTTCACTTGTTATTTCATGTCTGATGTTCCTACTCATACCAAACACTTTCTTGGCAGTATCCCGCCGAGGTGTGTCCCAATTTTGAACTGTCATGGGGATGTATTGTCTAGCACCTGAGCAGATACCCGGCCCTCCGGTGGTCCCCTGGGAGCCCGATTCGTCCCCAGAGCCCTGCGAGTGTCTGGAATAAAAGGATGGAATTGATGAATGTGGCGTTTCGATGGAAGAGAAAGCATTATTGGTGCAGAAGGTTGGGCTCAGAGGACGTTCTCTGGCTCGCCATCCTGACAAACGCAATTTTGGATTTGACAGTGGCGTTATTCCCTCAGGGTGTTTGGAAGTGCGATGTGTTGTGGGTTCTGGAAGTGCACACGCTTTCCTCCGAAACCCCCCTGCTTTACCTGCCTGACGAGCCATCTGTTTGGCAAAAATACTTGTCTTGAGCTGCAGATGCCGTCTGCTTTCTGTCCCCCTCCCCCCACCACCACCACCATCGTCCTGCTGAAACTTTTCTTCTGCAACGCGCCGTCTCCACAAGGCTGCACACGCAAATGAGTTGTGAAGTCATCCTAACAAGACGTGACGGTAAAGGTAATGAATTCTTCCGTCCTGCACGCCATGTGATTACCCTGCATCACGCTCTCGTTTGCATAGCCTCCACCCTTGGCGGGCCTAAGCCCCTTCACGCTCAGGCCAAACGCTGCTTCACAGCCCTGCCAGCATGAGAATGAACTTTGCAATAGGCTTTCACCATGGGTCAGGTTTGATTTCTCATGGTCTGCTTCCCAATCCAATCCCAAACTCTGAAAGACCCTGTTTGTTTTCTGTTTTTGTTGTTGTTGTTGTTTTTATAGGCAAGAAGTAAGGTGTTGCCAGACAAACGAGCTTGTAGTAAACACTGCAGAAAATCTTTCTTTAAATCAACATTTTTCTTGTTTTCTGATATATATGATATATATATATATATATATTTATTTATTTATTTATTTATTTATTTATTTATTTAATTATTTATACAGAATATATATCTCAACAACCTTAAAACATACATTTACTTGAGAATTTTGCTTCCCTTATTAGCAAATTAAATGTAAAAAAATGTAAGTTTTATGTCTAAAAATATCATTTGCCAAGTTATTCATGATATGTTCTAAATACATGAGAAACATGCATAATGAGCCACTGTACAGGCTCTAGTAATTTGTTTATTATAAATGTAAAAAGAAAAAAAATACTCAGTCAAGTATTTTGAAAGATGCTTCCCTTTTATTATTGGATTCTTTGAACAATTTGGTGATTATTATTGTTTGAAACACCAGCTACTTAAAGAACTTTATGATGAAACTTTTTCCTCGTCCTTTTGAATGAAAGGTTGCTCATTTTCTTGCAAGTGTGTTGTTTCAGATAGTCAGTGTTCGTCTTGATAATTTCCTGCAGATATCATCCATTATCACCTTCTTTTCCTCTGTTTGTTTATTTGTTTCTGCTCGATAAGACATTATGCAGCTGCTCAGCTTCCGTTATCAGGAACATCATTTTGCTTTCTGCCCCTCTGAAATACCAAATTTCAAAGGGAACATGAATGTTTCTTTTTCTTGTGCACCTTGTTGGGACCCAGTGGAGACATCTGTGTCCATGCCCTTCTGGTATACAAGGCCTTTCTTCACTCTTTGGAAAGAGCCTGAATTTGTGGCATGAAAAATGAAAAAAATACTGTGGTATTATCCTGTGTTTATTGGCATTGATTACATGTATTCTTTAAATCTAATTCTAATCTTTATCTCAAATGTAGTTACCACTTCCACAAAGTTGTGTGCCTCATTTAGCATTTACTGACAAGTTTATGGCACAGGACATACACTGGTGTGAAAAAGTGTTGGTCCCCTTCCTGATTTCTTATTTTTTTTTGCATGTTTGTGACACTTTAATGTTTCAGATCATCAAACAAATTTAAATATTAGTCAAATATAACACAAGTAAACACAACATGCAGTTTTTAAATGATGGTTTTTATTATTAATAAAGGAAAACAAAATCCAAAACTACATGGCCCTGTGTGAAGAAGTGTTTGCCCCGCTGTTAAAACTGTGGTTTATCACACCTGAGTTCAGTTTCTCTAGCCACACCCGGGCCTGATTACTGCCACACCTGTTCACAATCAAGAAATCTCTTAAATAGGACCTGCCCGACAAAGTGAAGTAGACCAAAAGATCCTCAAAAGCTAGTCATCATGTCGAGATCCAAAGAAATTCAGAAACAAATGAGAAAGAAAGTAATTGAGGTCTATCATTGAGGTTATAAAGCCATTTCTAAAGCTTTGGGACTCCAGTGAACCACAGTGAGAGCCATTATTCACAAATGACAAAAACATGGAACAGTGGAGAACCTTCCCAGGAGTGGCCAGCTGACCAAAATTACCCCAAGAGCACAGCGACGACTCATCCAACAGGTCACAAAAGAGCCCACAACAACATCCTAAGGACTGCAGGCCTCACTTGCCTCAGTTAAGGTTGTTGTTCATGACTCCACCATAAGAAAGAGACAAAAATGGTCTGCATGGCAGAGTTCCAAGACAAAAACCCCTGCTGAGCAAAAAGAACATAAAGGCTTGTCTCAGTTTTGCCAGAAAACCTCTTGATGATCCCCAAGACTTTTGGGAAAATACTCTGTGGACTGATGAGACAAATGTTGAACTTTTTGGAAGGTGTGTGTCCCAATACGTCTGGCGTAAAAGTAACATCGCATTTCAGAAAAAACATCATACCAACAGTAAAATATGGTGGTGGTACGTGTAGTGTGATGGTCTGGGGCTGTTTCGCTGCTTCAGGACCTGAAGACTTGCTGTGATAAATGGAACCATGAATTCTGCTGTTTACCAAAAAAATCCTGAAGGAGAATGTCCGGCCATCTGTTCGTGACCTCAAGCTGAAGCGAACTTGGGTTCTGCAGCAGGACAATGATCCAAAACACACTAGCAAGTCCACCTCTGAATGGCTGAAGAAAAACAAAATGAAGACTTTGGAGTGGCCTAGTCAAAGTCCTGACATGAATCCTATTGAGATGCTGTGGCATGACCATAAAAAGGCGGTTCATGCTCGAAAACCCTGCAATGTGGCTGAATTACAACAATTCTACATAGATGAGTGGACCAAAATTCCTCCACAGCGCTGTAACAGACTCATTGCAAGTTATAGCAAACACTTGATTGCAGTTGTTGCTGCTAAGGGTGGCCCAACCAGTTATTAGGTTTAGGGGCCAAACACTTTTTCACACAGGGCCATGTAGTTTTGGATTTTTTTCCCCTTTAATAATAAAAATCTTCATTTAAAAATTGCATGTTGTGTTCACTTGTGTTATCTTTTACTAATATTAAAATTAGTTTGATGATCCGAAATTTTGTGTGAGAAACATGCAAAAAAATAAAAAATCAGCAAGGGGGCCAACAATTTTTCACACCACTGTATAAACTACTTTAGGTTCTTTAATGGTGTTTCTTTTTTATGGTTTTTGTCATTTGTTTTTAGTGTTGTTTTTTTTCTGATTTTGTGGAGTTTTTAGAAATTTGTAGTGTTTTAAATCATTTGTTTGGTGTTTTTTTTTCTTGTCATTTGTTAGTTTTTCTTTAGTATTTTTTTGTAATGTCTTTTATTGTCATTCTTTTTTTTTATTTTTGTTTTTGTCATTTTAATCGGTTTGTCTTTCGTCTTTTTTTTTTTGCCTGTATCAGTATAGGCATGTAGCATCTCAGAGTTATTGTCAGATTGTTAGCAAGCGTGGTAAAGCAATGTACGCCATCAACACATCTCTAAATTGAACTCATTGTCCATCCTGACCCGTCCCTGCTGAATTTTTAACAGTAATAGTAAATATTTTGGGCACGTTACACATCCCATCTGAATTCTCCTGAAGGAGGCAATCAATTCTGTACAGTTAAGAATTCTAAAGCAGCTGAAAGGTGTAAGAGCACGAATATGTTTACTGATGGCTTCATTGGGGCCTGAGAGAAGCCGTATCAGCGCAGGAGGAGAGATTTAACGGCTGTGTAATATCACCCACTCATACAAAACATGCAGCAGATGCATAGAGTTTTGTTTTTCCTCTTCTTTTTTACTTTCTGTGTGCTGGCATTTATCTCGTCAAATATGATAAAAGCCCATTCGTCACTGTTATTATTTGATGGCTGAAGTCATGCTGCGAGTGCAAATGGATTGATGCTATCAGAGTCCGGCTGTCAGCAGCATTTTCTGAACGCTCTGACTTTATTTCAGAAAGCTACAATTGCTGGATATAATAAAACACTTTACTTGAATCGTTACAGGTGAGGCTGGAGGATGTGGCTCTTTTATCACTCAAGAGAACTAGTTAAGTATCCCCTTGTTTCAGACGTTTCTCCTAAACTTCCTTATGAGAAAAAAGACTGCAAGATTTAAAAATTAGGTTTGTCAAAAGTACCGACTTCGGTAACAGTCAATACTGAATTAAAAAAATGTGATGATACCAGCGTTTCCCGCTTGCATTTTGAGCGCTGTTGAGCAGATTCTTAAACAATCACAGACATATCTGTTGAGCGCTTGAACACAGTGGCTAATTCGGACCTGTTTAAGAATCCACACAACAGCGCACAAAATGCTAGCAGGCAACGCTGCTATCGTCACATTTTTTACATTTCAGTACCGACTGGTATCAAAGTCAGTACTTTAATGTCTCGTAATTTTGACTTTATATGTCACAAGAGACATTACTGTATACTGTATCTCACAAGCGCTACGTTTTCTCGTAACTTGAACTTTGTCTCACATTTGTGACTCACAATGAAACTGCCACTTTATTTCCAGTAATTTTGGCAATGGGACTTTATATGTTGCAATTGCTACTTTATTGCTCATTGTTGCTTTATATCTCAGATTTGTGCCTTAATAGCTTATAATGAGACTTTTTTATATCTCGCCATTGCTGCTTTTTCCTCATGTGACTTATATAGAATATAGTGATATTTTACAATGAGACTATATCTCGCAATTAATGTATTGCTCTGTTATTTTTCCTGAATTTGTGACTTTATATCTTACAATGAGTGTTTATTTCACAATTGCTACTTTAAAGAAGCTTTACACCTCATAATTAATTTATTTCTCACAAGACATTATTCCTCACCTTTGTTACTTCATTTCTTGTATGTGAGTCTCAGGCTCAGACTTCATTTCAATTGCAAGAGTTTTTATGTTTTCTCACATTTTTACTATATTTCACAATGAGACTTTATATCTTGCAATTGCTACTTTTTTCACATAATTGTTGCTTTATTTCTCAGATGTGTGATTATGTATCTCACAATGAGTCTATATCTAACAATTACTTTGTTTTTGCATTTGTGAATATATTTCACAATGAGACTTTATCTTATAATTGCTACTTTATTTCTCATATTTTTGACTTATTGTAGAGACTTCATATATCACAATTGCTACTGTTGTCATAATTTGTACTTTATTTCTCACATTTAATTGTGACATATCTCACAGTTGCTACTTTCAATGGTCACAGTTGATTTATATTTTCTTAATTATAACTTTATATCCTTCAATGTATCTTGTGATTAATATTTTAAATATTTGATAATAGTTTGTACGAAATATTTGAGCTCATATTAAGATCTCTGACTTTCACAGATGGTAGTGTTTTGAAAATCATTTTCTCTCCAGTCTAACTTATCTACGACACGGAGAATCAACTGAGGTTTCATTTGTGAGTTTTCTTTCCTATGAGTAACTCTGCATGTGTTTGAAGTCGTGTGAATGTGCAACTAGTTGTCAGTGAGAGAAACCTGTCGGCTGTGAGAAGCAAATGGAGACACATCAAGGCTGTTATGTTAAATAATGAGCATCCACAGGGGCCGTTCGCTTAAGGAACAACAGCTGTAAGACATGCGCTCTCACATTCAGACTCGCAATCCAATCAAAGAGAAATTTTGCAGGTTTAGGTAAACATAGACATCTGCCTTCAAATCATTCCTCGCTCGGGCGTCCCAGGGGCAGCGTCTCGTTCTCCAGTGGTCCAGACACGATTGTGAAGAGCGAGTGTGAAGTCAAATTGACTTAAAGGTAAAAGTTGATTTTCCATAGGTTTGAAGCATTGGAGATGTCAGGCTCGGATAAGCCCAAACATTTGAGCGGTTCATTATCCTGTTTTTCTGTACCTCGGGCCTGTCTGTTTACGCCGATAAGACTCCATTCTCCTCAATCTGGCGGGGGGATCTCCATCAAAAACACTCGGGGAACTGTATTGATGGTTGGGAGAGATTATGGATGCGGCCGCTCCGCTGAACTGACACGTCGTTTTGTACCCAGGGGCCCCTGACTCGCTGCTCGATGTTTTGTTTTTGATCTGAAAGCATGGATAAGAAATACACAGTTGCAGCTGGAGTATGTTGTTTTTCTCTTTCTTTGAAGATTGAGTAAATATTCAGGGGCCCGAGAAACGGTCAGTTCTTGGTCTTCAGTTCAACCCCCCAGCACAATTCTCAGATAAATTCATAAATGTAAAATCATCTCCATTGTACAGTCTTCATCTTTTGTTTAATAAGCAGCCTGTTATTATTCAAAACACACCACTTAAGGGAAACCCGATTAGCTTAAAAGTCCATGTGCACATAGCTTTACTTTAAATAAATATGCTAAATAAAACATCATGTGATCTAAAGGGGTCACATGATGTTGCTAATTATTTTGTGTATTTGGTTTAATGAAATTATTTTAACCGTTTCAAGCAAAAAAAAACACATTATTTTCCACATACTGTACATTAATGTTGCTCCTCTATGCCCCGCCTTTCTGAAACAAAGCTCATCGGTCTGAAAAGTGAGGTGTACGCTGACTGGACAGCTATCCAGTGCGTTGTGATTGGCTGAATACCTCAAGCGTGTGACGGAAATGTTACGCCCCTTAACATACTATGATGGCGTCTCCCGGCAAGACCAGACAAAACCAATAAAACCCGTTACAAACAAGGCATTTGTTGCATCCAGTGGGGACATAATTACTGATTATAATGACTTATACTGTCTTTTTATGCGTTTCTCTTTTAACACTACAAAGAGAAAGGAAAACTTGAAGTAAATGTGTTTCAGACCACAGAAAGCATTATGGTTCAACTGGAAATAATTACTACTTACCAACATTTCGTCTTCATCTTTTTGTGCACTATTCAATCTTATTCATTTATTTGCTATATAACATATAAGTGACTGTTTTTTTGAAAAACAAGATAAAAAAATACTAATCAGCTTAAGGTTTTAAATATTTTTAAATACACTTTCCAATAATTTATTAATCTGCAGTTTATTGCACTATTAAAGGAAAAATTTAAAACAAAACCAACATTTTGTTTATCTTTTTTACACTCCATCAAAATATATTATTTGTTCACTATATAAAATGTAAGTGATTATTCAACTTCAGCGCTAAGTAACACTGAATGGTTACTAATTTGAACAGTTTGATGATTTTATTGTTTGAAACTCCACTTTCTTTAAAATAAGGTCCTTTAAGAAGTTTTATCCTTCATTCCTCTTGAATTGAAAGTTTCTTGATTTCTCAGAAGTGTGTTTGTTTAGACAGCTGGTGATAATTTCCTGCAGATATCATCCTTTACATTTTGTTTTGTTTATTCATTTCTGCTCTAGGACATTATGCAGCTGTTCAGTTATCAATGCCTTCATTCTGCTTTTTGCCCCCCTGTAGAAATATGAAATTCCCTTGGAAACATGAGGGAATGTTTGTTTTTCTCATATATTTACATCACACTCTGTTTGGCCGCAGTGGAAACATCTGTGTTCATCCTGGTCCAGGACCTCTTCATTCTGTGACCAAAACCTGAACGCTTAGAGTTCAATACATTGTAAAACGCTGATGTGAAAGGGCCTTTAGAAGAAACTTAGCTTTTTGTGGACAGTTGTGTACATGACAGTCCCAAACCAAATGGCTCCAGACTGCATTAGCTAATTTGAAGTATTTTGAAATGCACAACGTTGGCTTGATGGGATGAGTGCACTTTTTAGGGGACCATTTTAAACCATTAAAATAACCCGCCAATAAACCGTTATATAAGAATAGGGTTAAACCGGGTTAATGCTGTGTGTCCCTGTGGATCTGAAGAGCAGTAAGGCTTCGTTTTTGCCGTTAAAGCTGCTAATTGCTTGCTGTTACCTCCAACGGCACTGCACGGCTAGCAGTGGCACAACACAGTTGGTTTTTTCGCTCATTTCCCCTCATAGCCTCCCCTGAATTATTTTCCGGGCTCCTTCGCCAGCCGTGGGTGATTTATGTGTTTATGACCATTACTGACGTTGAGTAATCCATTTAGTTTTTTTTCTGCTCTTGCACTCCTGGCAGCATCCCGTCGCTCCCTGAGGAATATCAATTACCCGCTTCCTTTTAACTCATGCATTTCTGAGTCCTCACAGAGGACTGACCGAAACAGACAGACGTCAGCAGTGACACGAAAGTATCCAGTCATTTGTGCCCATTTTTAGCCAGGAAAATTAAAAGCCAAATATTTGCTGTGTTGATTATTAGCAAGTATATTATATAAAATATGAGAAACGGCTTGTGGTATATCGCTAATTTTATCATCGTCTATTATAGTGTAGTCACATTAGATGCAAAAAAATTCCATTGCTGAATTTTTGGACTTAATAAGCCAAAAAATACATTTGTAAATATTATCTCAAAAAGTAAAGTCTAATGGGCCATGAGTGTGTTATGCTGAGTACATCTGTGTTAAACTTAGATTAATTTTCAGGTTTAATGGAAAGCAACTGCCATGAATCAAGTGAAATGTGGTTTGCGCAGTGTATTTTATGCTATTTGTGTGGAAAAACAACATATATTAGCACTCGTAGGATTAGCACTATTTTAACATCGTAATCGGACCGTTAACTCATTTATAGATTATTTCAAGTCAAATGGTTATTTAAATGAGTTTAATGGTGATTTGAAAAATCTTTAATATAATTATAATAAAAATAAATGGTCAATGTTAAAATTCTGTAATAGTTTGTCTAAATGCGTGAAGAATAACTCAAACTAAAAACAATTTTTTTTTAAAAAATAAAAGAGAATTTAGGCATCACAATTTTTTTTTTTTACAATTTAAAAATGCATATTCATTTTGAAGCTTGCTAAATATTACATTTAATAGTGTTGTCAAATTATTTGTGTATTTTAAAGATTAGCTGAGTGAGATACGAAGTCACGTTGCATGGCTCCGCCCAAAGTGAAATCTAATTGGTCCGAAATCCACATTCAGATAATGTTTCGATTGGTTCTGTTTGTGTTCTGAGTGGTTGCTGTGCTGTTGCTAGGGTGTTCTGTGGTGGTAAAGCACACATTTCCCATCTGGTTCTCATCTCTTGTGGTGCTATCACCTTAGATGCAAAATTAAACGTGTACTGCTGAGTTTTTGGACTTAAGCAGCATTTATAAATAGGCAGTGTCTCAAAATAACAGCTAATCGGCCACAAGTGTCTTGTGTTTAGTAACTTTGCCTTAAACTTTACATTAAAGATTCATTTCCACGTTAAATGGAAAGCGGCTGCCATAAATCATGTGAAATGTGGTTAACACGGTGTATTTTATGCTATCTGTGTATGAAAACAAGATGTATTAGCGCTCATTGGCTTAGCATACCAATATTTTAATAACATCGTAATCGGACCGTTAACTCATTGTTAGATGATTTCAAATCCGTACATGATTTTTAAATAAGTGGAACAGGTGATTTGTTAAATCAGTGAACAATTTTTTACCTGAGCAGGAAGGTTTCGGGATGTCAGCTGTGTTTGGGCCGAGGGGCGATGCCACAGTCGTGCCGCATCTCTGCTAAATTGGGCATGGCAGCAAAACACGACTCTGCTTGGATCTGTCAGCGGATCCCCCGGGACATGGTTTAATGACTGGCGTATGTTTATGGCTGCGCTGTTCTCTACTCGCTTTCTGACAGGGGAGTTGCTCACCTTTAGCATTTCATCAGCCGCTTTATATTCGTGCGCACTTAACAGTACAGTCTGAGTTTAACAGTCAGCGCTATAGTCGAAAATCAGGTGTTTGGTGGAGGTTGGTTTAGGTCTAGAAAAGTGGATTGAGGACATAAGAGATCCATTTTGTTCATAAAACGTCTCTCAACCCTTTGCATGTTTGTTTAGTAAATAGTTCGGCTTAGTAAATGAACTAAATGCAGATCTTTTGTTTGAAATGCTAAGATAATTAAAAAATTATAATGTACAATTTAAAAACAGGATATTTGTTTTGAAATTTGCTGAAGATTTAACAGTGTTATTAAATATAAAATTATTATAACATTTAAAATTTTATTAAGTGGTTTGTATTTAAGACAACACTTTTAAACTTTGTAGCTCCACCCCCAGGGAAATCGTATTGGTCCAAAATCCAAATAATGTTTTGACTGGCTCTGATTGTGTGGATGGTTGCTAGGCGGCTGCTAGAATGTTCTGAGTGGCTGCTTTATGGTTACTAGGGTGTTCTGGGTGGTTGCTATGGAGTTGCTAGCGTGTTGCTACATAAGAAGTTTCAAACCAGAGCTGTTGAAAAGCAGAGTTGCGTCATGCTTTGATCTTGTCGGCACGCGGTCACGTTCATGTAGCTCTCAATAGTTCCAAACAACTCCACTCTGTCAGTCTGTTTGAATGGGTTTAAGCTGGATGTACAGCAGTTTCACTATATTTCAAGCAACTTCTGGTAAATATTGACGCATTATGTGGATTGATTGTGCATTAATTACTGCACTGACTACACTTGACAGTAGCATTTTATTCTAGGGAGTGATAAAGAGAGCATTAATATGGTCTCATACTTGGCAGTCAAATGTGTCCAAATACCTTAAGTGTGACTTTTAATCAATCAAATAAATACACTATATTTCAGTTCAGTAATATTCAGTGAATATTTTGAAGACATTTTTAGTACTAAATAATATGTGCAAGAATTATGATCCTTGAATGACCATTTAAAATATAATATTTACTAAGATATTTATTCATTTTATTACAATTACTGTAGTATTTAAGGTTAAAACAGATTTCAATGCAAAAAGGCAAATTAGAGGCATTTGATGGCCGGAAAAATAATATTCATATGTAATTCCATGGTTTAACCACTAGATGCATGCATGGCTGTTTTATAAATATACATGTATACAGCTCTAGTCTAGTTGTTGGAAAGAGTATTGTCGGTCATAATTGCTTGCTAATTTTTTTTTAGGTTTTGCATTTGAATATATATTTAGACATTATCAAACAATCAATGTTTAGATTTTTTAAAATGTTAAACTAGAAAAGGTTTATTAATTACACCCTGATGTTATTTTATGAAATTCACTTGCACAAGAAGTGAATATTAATGAATGCAAGCAAATACAGAATTTAACCCAAGAAAGATACATAAGAAATATTATCCAGTGGAACTCATTATATAATATATCCAGTGAGGTGCTATGTAATTAATTTATTCCTTGAGTGGGCATTCTTAATAGAATTCATTCGACCTCCTACAGGGAGGGGCAGTCGTGGCCTAATGGTTAGATAGTCGGACTTGTAACCCGAAGGTTGCAGGT
Source organism: Cyprinus carpio (assembly GCF_018340385.1). Lineage (NCBI taxonomy): Eukaryota > Metazoa > Chordata > Actinopteri > Cypriniformes > Cyprinidae > Cyprinus > Cyprinus carpio. The sequence goes on along the minus strand of NC_056593.1, from coordinate 4,339,039 downwards.
TCGAGTCTCAGGTCTCGTAGGAATTAATTAACTACTGTGTGTGTGCACTTGGATGGGTTAAATGCAGAGCACAAATTCTGAATATGGGTCACCATTCTAAACCACACTTCACTTCACTTCACTACAGGGAGAGAAAGATTGCTATAACCACTACTGTTTAGATTCCTGGGAACTACTGTCTTAAAGTTTCTTCAGTAGTTTCTTCAATTTACTAGTGAGTGTCCTTGGAGAACTGAAATGAATTGGCTTCAGTACTGGAACTATTGGTTATAGTTCCAGTAGGAGGTCAAATGAGTTTCTATGAAGAATTCCCACTCAAGGAATAAATTAATTACATAGCGCCTCACTGGATATATTATATAATGAACTATTGGGAGCTTTGTGACACATGCTACTTCTGCATTCCTCAGTTCCTATGGAAGCCTATGGGAGTGTTGCAACTCTGGTTTTCAACAGCTCTGGTTCAAACACCATATTTTGTTTTTACTTTTATGTACATCAAACAAGTCAACTGTCAGTTAGAGAGACTCCCAATGAGGTTTCCTGTGCAAATGACCTCAGAACAACTTCTACGCAACCTTGATTCTCGGCCCATGATCATTTTCCGCTCTCATCTGTCTTTCTGTCCATATGTTGACCTTGTTTCATATATGTTCTCTCACTCAGGATCCTGGGAAACTGATTTTTGAATTGATTTTCCTCCACCAACTGATGTTTTCCAAAGCTAGCTCACATCTCTGCTAATCTCTTCTTCTTTACAGACTGTTGTATCCTGGTTGTTGAGTGACAGCTCAAACACTTATGTGCTGTAGGCCTCTGAATGACTGAATGAACTCGTCCAGATTGAGTCAGTGGTGAGATATTCAGGAGTCCATCCAAATTCTACTAATTACTAGTTTTACAATTGATTTAATCATTTACGGGGCTGCATGATTGTTTCCACTGTTCAATTGTACCACTGTTTCTGGATGTTTTGGCAACAAAGACAATGAGGCGAATCATTCTGTTCTCTGAAGAGTCATTTGTTGTTCTTTCTGATTATGGAGAATCATAATTGTTCAGTTTTGTTCATTACAACTGCGCCGCTAATTCAGTCTCATTTAGAGTCATAATAAAGGGAGATGTCTACAGGGATGAGTAGAGTGTGGTGGAAGTCATAATTGGTGAAATCCATCACACACTTTCATCCTGTGTTATTTATTTGAGATGCTTTTACTGGGGGTACAAAATTGAACAACAATTTTAATGTGATTTTTATATTACTAAATATTATTATATATATTATTATATTTAGAATTTGGTTATTGGTTATTATTTAGAGTTTTTCAATTCAAGAACCAGTGAATCATTTCCGTCTGTATGATTGAATCGATTCAGAACTCATCGATTCAGTGATTCATGTGCGATATCACTCAAGTTGTTGTACATGTTTCATAGTTTCGTAGCAAATATATAAAAATTAATATATTGGATAGTCCAATGGCAAAAGATTATATATTTAATTCTTTAGCTATTTTGACAGCCCTAATAGGCCATAAGAGCTCACAAGCTCACAGGATCATACAAGCTTGCTGTTTATATACGTTACATCGTTTGTCTTGTAATGTACAGCAGTGTCATATGTGTCTGACCTGAGCTGCACTAATATGATACAGTGTGTTCTGTTGAGACCTCATCATTACACATCACAGGTGTAAATTACTCTGTGAGCACCTTATGATGAGAATTGATCTGCTTTAAAGACCCAGGTAGAGAGAGAGAGTGGGAGGGAAAAGTTGGCAGAGAAGAATTTGATTATCGGCTGTAAAAATTTGTGTGCAATGACAGATTTTAATGGCGTGAGACTTGCATGCGAAGGCCAGACAGCCGTCACTGTGGGACAGATTAGATAGCGTGCCCAGGTATGAGTTAAAATGATCCACCGTTTATGATGCGACACATTTCCTGTCTCACTAATTCAAAAATATAATATTAAGTAAACTTTATTGAAGTGACGTGTGGCCAAGTATGGTGACCCATGCTCGGAATTTGTGCTCTGCATTTAACCCATCTGGTTGCTGGGATGTTCTGGGTGATTTCTGAGCATTTTTGGGTGATTTCTACTCTTTTTGGAATATTATTGGTGGCTGTAGTTGGTTACTATGCTGTAGCTAAGGTGTTCTGGGTGGTTTCTAGGGATTCCTGAGTGGCTGTTAGGTGATTGATATGTGGTTGCTAAGCTGTTCTGGGTGGTTTGTTGCTAAGTGGACATTAGTGAACAAACCATGTCTGTTTTGGGAGGTAACCAAAGGAACAGATTTAAAAAAAAAAATTTTTAGTACTCTGTTATTTAACTTGTTTTAACTACTTTTTGAACATTAATCTTATTTTAAACGTATTGCATTGGTGCATTTTGCATGTGATAAAAATTTTAATAGCCATTAACAGTAATCAAACATTAGCTATAGAAATTGTGCTAAAAAAAATTGACGCCTTTGAAAGTCAAAGATACACACCGTCTGTAGCAGGGGTCTCCAAACTCGGTCCTGGAGGGCCGGTGTCCTGCAAAGTTTAGCTCTACCCCTAATTAAACACACCTGAACCAGCCAATCAAGGTTTTACTAGGCATACTGGAAACTTCCAGGCAGGTATGTTGAGGCAAGTCTGAACTAAACTCTTGTGGACACCGGCCCTCCGGGACCAAGTTTGGACACCCTTGGTCTATGGGGACATTTCGGCGCAGTGTGTGTGAAACCAGAATGGGCTTCATTTACCACACAGATCAAATGTGCTTCGCATTCGGCGCGATCTGTCTGATGTCAGTAGGCGGAACACATTAGCAAATGAGAGCAAATTAATTTGCTGCGTGTGAATCGAGTCCCTCTGCTGTTGTTCACCGGGGTAAATCTAGCCGCTCTCGCTAATGTAGTTACCAAACTCTCGCCTGAAACGCTTGTCATATTATGTGACAGGACAAATAGATTAGACTCTGACTGTCCCTGGAGCCGAGGGGTGGCGGTCACAGAGGAGGCGGAGACAGCAGCAGAATACCTAAACATCCAAACAGGTGCAGCCTCCTGATAGGACGAGAAATATACTAAAGTTTTGGGTATGAACCTTTCTTTTGGTCCGATCTAGGTGGCCCTGGACCACAATCACTACCCATATATATATGTGTGTGTATATATCTATCTATGTGTGTATATATATATATATATATATATATATATATATATATATATATATATATATATATATGATATTTGTCTTTTAGATATTATATATATATGATTTTATTTTCTCTCAAAGCTTTTTCCACACAATATTATCATCCTATCATCGTAGCATTCATCTCTTTTTGAGTTCCATCTTATAGCTATCAGTCAACATTTAGTGCTTCCATGTGCTCCCTTGACTTCCCGTGGAGTCACAGACATTAGCGGCGCAGCTGAACACTGGCAAACGACTTTGACAAACTGCCTTTCTGAAGCATGTGGCGCTGAGCAAATCTCCCAGAGAGATCCTCTCACGCTGCCTCTTCCTTCAGAAGGCGTTTGCTGGCAGGGAAAGGTCTCGTAGGCAAACACACCTCTGTCAGGGGGATTCTGACATGACAGCAGGACATAATGTAGTCACACAGGACATAATCATAGTTTTGGCAGCCCCGCTGCTGAGACGATGCGAAGGGGAAGAGGTTTAGCATTAACGACAGATGCGGCGCCCTTCATTTAAAACTCTTATGTCTGTGTGAATGTTGAGCTTTTGTTTTTGTTGGAATGTCTCTGGGTTTTTGTTTTGTCCATACAATGAAAGTCAATGGGGTCCAATCAGTGTTGTTTTGGACCCCATTGACTTTTATTGTGTGGACAAAAACAGAAGCAGTTCTTTAATATATCCTTTGTGTTCTGGAGAAGAAAGTAAATCATACAGGTTTGGAATTACATGGGGATGAGTAAATGATGATATTGTTTTCCTTTTTGGATAATTATCCCTTTAAGTAAGTTTCAAATCCTTAATGTCCACTTCTGACTGACAAACTCATTATTGCATTTTGGAGTTTCTCCCATGTGGCTGCTGTGTTGTCATGTTTAAGCGTCCAAAATGGCAGTAACGTTGGTGTAAAGATTTGGTCACATTTACGTTGCTTTGTGAAAATTTACATGCAAAATCCCATAGTACATGCAAAATCCCACAATGCAAAGGTTTTCCCCAAAGCTGGTCACATAAATTCAAATGAGCCTTTGTACTTCTTTTAAGCAGTTCCACCAGGGCTTCACTTTTTCTGTGAATTTCTGCAATCAAAATGACTAATTTTGTAGAAGATAATTCCCAGAATTTTGTGGAAAATGTTTTATTTTTTTTTAGGACACCACATTTACCATATTATATATGACACTAGATTACAATAGTAATACATGATAGAGAAATGCAGACTTTTTTAACAGAATTTTTTTTACTTTATTATTGCAGTTTATTGTGACTATTTTGATCGCAAAAAAAGATTTGTGATCCATGAAAAACTGGAGGGACTGTTTAGGGATGAACATTGCCATTTAAAATTGAATTATGACTGTTTTGGAGCAAGAAATGTTAAGTGGACTTCAAGGGAAAAATAAAAGGCTAAGAAAGTGTCAAATGTGCCCCCCTCAGCATGGATTTTAAAAAGTTGATAAGAGTAAAATGAGGATAAAGGCAAGAGCAAGACATTCAGGTGCAGCTTGGTTATCATCTCTAGCGAATGAGATAACAGCCTTTTGAAGTGTCCAGACTTCGGCATAATAACCATCTCCATCATTCTTCCATGTTAAATAGGCTTCAACCTCATCCACACAGCCGAAGGCCAGCAGAAAGAAACTTTAAGCTGTGCTTAGCGAGGCTAATCGAACTAGCTCCTCTACAGCTCTGGCTGCCCTTCCCAGAGCGCTTTGTGTTTAGTCCTTCTTGTATTTCCCCCTCAAGTCGCTACATGGGAACTTGCCCTTTTCTGATGCCCTATTGGAAATCATTGAGCATTATTTTAAGTTCATGACCTACTGTTTGTGTGGATCTGTGTACGTGTGTGTGTGTGTGTGTGTGTGTGCAAACAGTCTATAGCCGTGAGCTACTTTACGTTTGTGCTAGCATGAGTCCTTTGTGAGCATGTTCTCTCACTATTTGTAGCAATGTACGCCACACAAAAGAGCAGAACCCTCTTGAAAACCACGCCTGTGCTTCAAAAACACTTGGCCATCAAACACTACATGTTGCAAACAGTTGGCTGCCTCGCTGTCTGCTGTCTACACATGAAGCGCTAGTTAGCTGATTGCCTAAAGCTAATTCGTTTGAAAAGCTAATGGCTCGTTTGCAGAGATCAATGTGTGCACGCCTCTGGGAAAACTGGGATTCCCATATCTGGTCATACTTATTCCTGCTTTCATGTTTTCATTCTCATATATTCCCAGTAGTGTCTAATTAGCTGCAAGATATTTGAATTAGCCTTGTTTCTCGTCCACTGATATGTTGATCATTGTTTGAACTTCAGATGTCGGCAGAAGGTGAAATGAAGACAAAATATGACTAATTTGCGTGAAGATACAATGTAAACACTGATATTGGGTGAAATAGTTTGCATTTTGATTTATTTTTTTGTATTCTACTGAAATAGTAAGTGTGTTTATAACTGACTTTACTCTCATTTTGTGCACGACCTTGTATTTTTTGCAGCTCAGTGTTTATATACTTTATTTATTGCTTTTATATATTCTAATCAGATGAATAAAGTCAGTTCAGGGTTTAAGAAGGACATTTCCAGAATGTTCATCTGAGCTTTTAGCTTTTAGCACTAACAAATAAACTTTGGCAAACCAAATTTCCATCCATCAGTCTTGAGGTTTTAGCTTTTCTCATGAAGCTCAACTTGAGCTAAAAATCTGGATATCAAACCTGTACATTATCATGGAAAACTTTAATGAAACCCTCATTTACTTTGAATCAAACAAATCCTCCGCTGAGCAGGACGTCACCCCATCATCAGCTTTATTACCTCCTGCGTCACTGCATCTCTGCTCCAAACATTAGCGCTTGCTCTCCTGATAAGAAAGAGTCTTAATGGGGCTCCTCACATCAGGCTATTTTTCTTGTCACTGAGTCTGTCATTAGACGCCATAAAAAATTGTAAGTTCTCCATATTAGAGAATCGGAAAGCTTTTAACACATCCGTTCTGTGCTTATCTCTAATTGCTAAGTGAAATGCTGATTGAAAATTGTCATTATATCTAAATACATGAAAGTATGTAATTGGGGATTTGTAAAAAGGATCTAATTTCAACCTGATTGTAATTAGTGGTGTTTGCTAAGACAGATTTACACTTGGTGGACAATAAAACAGGCTGAAAAATCCAAAGACTTCCATTGAATGAGGAACCAGAGCCATAGTCTTTTCGCACAAGACAATATGTAACCACCTAGAACAACCACTTAGAACAACACCTTAGCAACTACAAAGCAACCCCTTAGCAATGGCTTAAAACACCATAGCAATTGCCTAGCAACCTCCCAGAACACTTAGTAACACTCTGGTAACCACTCACATCACATTGGCAACTGCATAGCAATGCCTTGGCAACAACCTAGAACTGTTAGGCAACTGGATAGTAACACGCTAAAATCCACTCAGAACTCTTCAGTGAATGCATTAGTAACAACCAGATAACCTCCCAGATTACATCAGTAACCACTTAGACATATGGCGCAAATCACTCTGGATACCTTATCAACTGTTTAGTAACAACTGTAATGTCTCAGTACACTTTAGCAGTGGCAATAACCAACTAAAAAACCTTAACAACATCAAAACAACAAACCAAAAACCAACAAAAAAACCATAACAACCAAATCATAAACATAAAAAAACAAAAAAAAACAACTGCATAGCACCTGGCAACAACAAAGTAACATGCTAAGAACCACTCAAACACTTTAACAACCACATAGCAACACCCTGGTAACCACCCAGAATACGCTAGCATCTGATTGTGGCAAATAACTCTTAACATCTTAACAACTGCATAGCAAAAACTGTAAGTGTCTTGGCAACACCTTGAAAGAACACCTTGGCAACTGCATAGCAATGCCCTGGAAACAACCTAGAACACCATAGCAACTGCCTAGCAACCAGAATACCACAACCACATCCAACATTCCAACGGACTTCCAGTTAACAACTTTAAAACTCCCTAGTAACACACTAACAACCACTCAGAAAAACCTTAAAACTGCATAGCAACACCCTGGCAACCGATCAAAACACTGTAACGTCATGGCGGTGAGTTTTACATGAGCAAACTCTATTCAGATCCTTCAGATCCACTGGTGTCATCTTCCCTGAAGTGATCAATCCCGCACCTTACAAGCGAAGATGTGCAGATTGCCTACAGCCGGATTCTGGGTAGTGGAATGGTATTTCTGTTAATCCATCATGATTCTGTCGTATTTGTCAGCTGAAATTGCTCTGTGTGCTCTTTAAAGACAGCGCACACAAACACCGGCATTATTGATCTAGACGAGCAACTGTTTATTCCAAATGTTTGTGAGCACTTCAACAGACACTTGAGTTTGATAAATAGATCCGTAAACGTAGGCTATAATTTAACTGTTGAAAATGCCGTCAGCGCTGTGGATCCTCCGGATCTCTGCCTTTAGAAAGACGAGGAGGAAGATTCAAATTAATTTTTAAATATCTAATTTGAATTTTAGCATTCGTAGGCAAACAACAAATAAATTATACATGTTAGCAATATACCACGGCAAGTGTGTAGTGCGTGCACGAAAATATAACAAATTAATGTTCTGATTCCAATAATCTTGCGTTTGTAATAATAAAAAGAGCATAATGTTTTCATAAATGTTATGGAGGTGAACCATTGATGAATGAGTCATGCTGTTTATCATTTCTATTTCAGTGTTTTCCAGCTCAGTAGAGTCATGCTCCGAGGCGGTCGAGGAAGGTGAGGTCTTGTGCGTCTAACCTTAGTGCATGGGTTCATATGAAGAACGTGCCGCGCGGCCAAAACAATTCATTTAACGCAGTGCGGGACCCCCACGGCCCCACGGCAGCTGTCGTAATCATATCGTTTCTCTCGTCCCTTGTCTCCACTTGTTTGTGCTGGTATTGTTTTTGCGGCGTGTAATAATGCCTCTGATGTCCTGTGGTGTTTCTGTAAATGCAGCGGACTGAGATCATGTTTATTTATAAAGTGTGTTTTGTTTACAGTGATTATTCAAAGTGCTTTAGAGGAGCAATATGAAGAAACAGAGAAGAAAAAACAGAGAATTAATAAATAAGAGATTATATAAGAAATAAGCGTTTAATGTAAAGATGAAAATATTAAGATATTATTGAAATATTAACTTTAAGAAACAGTAATATTAAATTAAAAACTAAAATATATATTTACAATATTTTAATATCTTTTAGATTAAACTGTATTTGTTGTTCTTTCATTCAATTTTAAAGTAGATTTTTGTCAGAGTTTATGTGATTAAAAAATATATTTTAATATTTGAATCCATCTTTATAGAACATATTATTTATAAGAAATGTATTTCTAATTTACTTAATATATAAATGTAATTAATGCATATTTACATTTTATATTAAACTTATTTATTCATTGTTCTTTTACAATTTTAAACTTGTGTTGTATAATATATGTATTATATATATATATATTATATGTGTGTGTGTGTGTGTATGTATATATATATATATATATATATATATATATATTATATATTTATATATATTCATAATTGATATACAATCTAACAAAATAATCTAAGTATGTGTGAAATATTTAAGTAATTTTTTTACATTTTTATCCATCCATCCAATCCACCTTTATTAAATTTATAAAAACTTCATAATTGATATACATTCTAATTTGAATTTTTATTTATTAATTGTACTTTCATTTACAATTTTAAACTTCACTTGTTTTAATAAATATTTAAATTATACAATTATATATATATATATATATATATATATATATATATATATATATATATATACATTTTAGTTGTAATATTTTCTAATATTTATTATTTATTAACATTTTAAATATTATATAAATTGTATATGATATAATATCTATAACATATTTTGTAATTGTAATTAAGTTAATTTTCCATTTTCAATGTAATATTTGAATCCATCTTTATAATAATCTTTTTAAATGTTTTTGTTTTTTAATTTTAATTTAATTAATTTGTTCTTTCACAATGTTTTTAGACATTTGCCTCAATATATATGTAAGTGCTTGTAATTAACATCATTATAATGTAAATTACATAATAATATTTATCGATATGCTACCATTTCTCAGTATCAGGCTGCAACAACCAACAGGTTCATCTTTCTCTTTGCGGTTCTTGTAATTTAGTGCTCGTCAATTCCAGCACTTGTGGTTGTGCCAGCTGGTTTCATGTTTTATTCTGGATTTGTGCCACTCGAGACCAGCCGATCTCATTAATTCAGTTTCCGTAAACATTTGCAGGTTTCCTGGTGTTAAATAATGTGATTAGTGCCCAGTAGGCCAATTCAGATGTTAGCCACATAGTGGACGTCATTTTCTCACAGCAGTCATTGAATCAAATTACATATGTGTGTGTTTATGTGTGTGTGTGCACGCATCCATGGTAATGGGTCTTCATGTGTTTGTGTCCATGGTGTGTGGATCTTCATGTGTGTGTCTCTTGCTGCTTCAGTTTTCTCTTGGTAACCACGCCAGGTCTATCATCGCTGTCAGTTGAGAGGGTCTTGAGAGGAAATGATGGACCATCTCCATGTGCTTCAAATGACACCCCCACCCTCAAGGCACAGAGTCGCCGAACGGCAGAATATCTACTGCCCCCTAGTGTCTGAAGACGACGTTACTTACATTTGTACTAGGCGGAAATGTGTGGATGACCACAAGTATGATAAATAACAATAGTGATGGTTGACCTAGCCAATACAACTTGGCAAATAGCAAGAAAGTACCTAAAGAGAAATCATAAATGATTCACTTTTTTTTTTTTTTTTTTAGTGTACTGTTCCTTTAAGTTACTCTTTGATCCCATACTTTCCCTCAAGAGTGAAGGGAGATTGAATGGAGCGTTGGAGAAACCTGTTGAGGAGCACTGGAGCAGACCTGGAAAAAATATACGAGCGTGTTGAGAATTAATTTTCACTGGCAGCTTCAGGCAATCAGGCTGATTGCATTTTCAAGAGTTGTGGGTCGACACGGGAAAGTGTTTGGCAGGAGGTCTGGATAAAGTCACACGCTGAGATCTGCTGCCCTCTGTTGGATGCTGTTTGCATTATGCAGCTTTTGTAAGGTGACTATGGCTTTCGGTTTTTATTGGAGGAGATCGGTCTAAAACAATGTCAGATTTTGAAATGGTCACTTTACAAATGCATTTAAATGGATTAATGACTATCCAATGTTGAAGCTTTGAACATTGAGCTTCTCATGTTAGATGCAGTCCATAATCTAAAGTATCTAAGCAAAGCTTTCAGCTGCAGTTAGGTATTACACTACGAGCTACTAACAAAAAATGTGACGGCTAAAAAAATAGTATTTAAAAAAAATACACGTGCACTGTAGTTTAATTACTTTATTATTATTAGATAAATGTTGCTACTGAAGTTATTAATTTGGTTTCATTCAAGTCAGTTTTTGTCCAGATCTCAGTAAAAAATGGCAAATGTGTTTAGTAATGTAAAAATGTAAATAGTTAAAGTAAAGAAATAAAAACTCTGGCTGTCATAGTCATCAATAAAGATCAATCAATAGAGCAGCTGTGCAGTGAACAGGAAGTTTAGTAAAGCGATAGCACGCTAGAGTAAGTGCAAACATATCATGAAAGAGTGTTGGGTTTGCGTTTGTGTACTTTAGTCTGGTATTGCTTCACTTCTGAGCCACAGCCACACACATGCACTCATGTTGAAATCTTGGCTTTAACAGCAACAGTGACGCATTCAGCATATCCTGTTTATCCTGTCTTCTATCACCTAGTTAAAAATCCCATGCATCTGGATTCATGAAGCAGATATTGTGTGATAGAAATGACCCGGATTATTATCCTAAGTGCTTAAATGCGCAATGAAAGGTGATCTGGTGCTGACATCAGATGCAGGTTGCAGTGGGACTATTCCTTGTCCGAGGGAGGGAGTTTGGGGCCAGGAAGTGCATAACATCCCAACAGCGCCATTCCTCTTTAGATGTCCCGTTGTGAAGGGAGAGACGGATTACTGGCGATGTCAAATCGCTGGACATCATTTCTAAAGAGATCATTGTCGTTTTTCCATCTCTAGTGACCAGAAGATCAAGTCTGGATTGGCTTATTTGGGATCAGTGAATCTTTCCTGGGTTTTTTGGATGTAGGACATCCAGAATACTCCAAAGCGTAATCCATCAATCTGAGACATTTTTTTCCAGTGTTCTTCTTTTCACTATTGACCGGTTTTTGATTTTAACATCATGGTACGAATCACATGCACCATCTCCTTCAGCACAGATGATGAGCCAGTTGGCCGCTCGCGCCAAGGCAGCATCGATGACCACTACAAGCGCGTGGTGTGGTCAAGAGATGGCGAACACGGCAAGTACCAGGAGGATGGTGACGATCCGGACACATGTGATGGGACGGAAGACGAAGAAGTGCCCGACATCAGCCTTGCCACGTTTTTTGGCGGCTGCTCCCTCCACGGCGCCAACCACGTCTTTGTGGACAAGAAGTTTAGTGTCCGCCAGGGCTTGTGGGCCACGGTCTTTCTATTGGCGATCTCTATGTTCCTCATGCAGGTGGTGGACCGTGTCATCTACTACCTGCAGTATGACTACATCACCTTGCTGGACGAGCGCAATGCCAGGAACATGACGTTCCCGGCCATCACGCTCTGCAATTACAACTCGTTCCGGCGCTCGCAGATGAGCTACAGCGACCTGCTCTTCATGGGGCCAATGTTGGGATACGAGGACAACATGGCTCCGGGAATCCCTTTGGCGCCGGAGCCCGACAGGCAAGGCTCTCGATTCAGCCTGGCCGAGTTCTTCAATCGCACCCGTCACCGCATGGAAGATATGCTGCTAGAGTGCAAATTCTCTGGGAAGGAGTGTGCGCCGGAACACTGGAGAGAGGTAGGACCGGCGTCCGGATGGACTTGTAGTCGAGTTTTGGCCCTCCGGCGCTTAATCCATTCTCGGCATGTTATTGTGAGGGCGGCTGACTTTATTTGCAAGAAGATAAATGGACTCGGCGCACTTGAGGCGTCAGAGAAGATGAATAGGTGTTCTCACTCTATCTAACAGGAATCAGAAGCCATTTATTCTTTGTGTTCAGCGTTGCAAATGAAAACAGCATTTCAGACCCCCATTATTACCCTTTGACTACTCGTGATTGATAATTATATGGTGTTGCTTGCTTTTGTGTTTAACACATTGGCTTGCTTCAAGGCCACTTGAGGGATCTTATTTCTCTAATCGCTAAAAAGCAATATATATATATATATTATACTCTAGACTTGCTGCTGAAGTTTTGACATTGTGGAAATTGGTCTCCGGTAAGTGTTTGCATAGATTTGTCAGATATGATGACAAGATTATTGTGCATTGTCTTTGTGGATGGTGTTTTTGTAAGGATAAAATCTTGCTGTTTGCAGCTAGTTTCTTCAGATTTAACTGTTTTAAGCTTATACAATATTAATTATAAGTATATATATTTTTTTATATTGTATTTTAATAGCCTAAAATTGTGATTAATGTAATTTTGAGTTACTATTTATTTTTTTATTTTCTATTACTTTTTTCTTAAAAGGTCATATGGGTATGGGTTTTCATACATGAATATATGCAGCTGCATTCTATATTTTACTGTAGGGAGGTCCCTTTGCAGTGGGATCACAGTATTTGGGGCTGCTTGTCAACAAAGCTTTTGCAAACCATTAATATAAGATGCTGGTTTTCTGTGTAGAGAATCGCTCCAGCGTTCTTCCCCCAAGAGCAGGTCTGAGTTTGCAGCTAATCTCTTTACGCTGATGAAAAGAGGGCCGCCTGTCTGTGAAATAGGCATTTTGTTTGTCATTGTTGCTGATCTCAAGGTTTCTAGCTGGCGAGTCTCCCATGAGTCGAGCTCTTATTGAGCTGAGTGAATTATGTGGTGCTTTGCCGTAAAGGCCAAGAATATATCTGGTAACGCTTACTGAAGAATCAGTTTAGAGCACTTAAGTATATTTAGTCTCCTGCCTGGTAAGTGCATATGGGGTTTTAAACACCCCTGGCTGTGCTCTGCTAATGGATGTTTATTATCTGATGCCTCCGATGGGATGTATTATCAGCCTACTTAAAAGGTGCAGCATGGATAATCTGCCGTATGCACACAAACAAAGCATTCGACAACTATAAATGCTGTATTATATAATCCACATTTAGTGGTTCAACTAGTGTATCAGATCATATCAGCTAGCTGAGTCAGCCAATGCTGGTGTTCTCTGCTAATCTCGACCTCGCCATTAGTGCTTATTTGCTCATCATTCTTGCGACACTAAGAATGTGAGTTCACTCTGTGTGAGTCTCCATCGATTGACAGATATTTAGAAGAGGGCTGGAGCGGGTCGATAGGAGGCGGGCCTGTGCCAGGCAGACGGGCAGCTCATCTTTCCGTCCCGGGGCAGAATTCGAGTCCAACTTCCTCCAGCTCCATTAGACAGGGATCTTTTTTCAGCACCAGGGCACAAGCTCATGTTTCGCTCTTCTGCACGCTCAGTCATGCGGTCAGCTGACTATTGTTAGATCAGAGAGTGGACTCGGTTATAACTAACAAACGTCTGTGTTTGTGACATTTCAAGATTTTACTTTCTTTATTATTGCTTATCTTTACCCTGAATTGTTTGTGTTCGAGACATGAACGATGCCTAGAATAAAGGCCCATTTGCACTGAAGACTATAAGTATAACTAAGGTTTAAAGGTGCTGTATGTAATACTTTTGACTTTACTAAAGCATAAAAATACACAATTGTTCACATAATTGTTTCTGCCAAAACAGTGCTACTGTGTCAGAATATCTGTTTTTGTTTTAGTTTGTGTGATTCCACCCACTGCCAATTTACTCAATAGTATTTAGACACTCAGGTTGCCAGTTGGCAGAAAACACAGCATATTGTATCCACGGAAGTCAGCAAATGACCTTGGTCAGAGATAGGGATTTGCCGGTATCAAATTTTCCTGTTGCGATTAATTGATGATGCGTTTGTCACGGTATACGGTATTATCACGGTATTGAAATTTAGTTTCAAAAAAGTGGTCATAATACAGTATAACAGGTTAAATAACTTTTTCCTTAACAAAAATAACTGAACATTTAAATAAAGTAATACAGAAAAAATTATAAGTTAAAAGTTTTACACATTAAAGTGCAAAAGAACTATAAAGACCAATAGGTATCACTTTACAATAAGACCTCTTTAGTAATCCTTAGTTAATGCATTAACATTCAAGGCAAGGCAAGTTTATTTATATAGCACATTTTGTACACAATGGTAATTCAAAGTGCTTTACATAAAAGAAAGTAAAAAAAAAAACATGAAGAAAAATAACCACAAAAATAAAACAAGCAATTTAAGAACTTTGAAAATGATTTAAAAATTGACTTAAAAAGAATTTAAGACAGTTTAAAAATCAGTTTGGACATCGCATAGTGCTCAGTCAATAAATGCACAGCTAAACAATGAGCAATAGCTACATTTGCTATAGAAGTTATTAATCTTTGTTAAAAAATACAAATCTTAGTTCATGTTAGTTCATTAAATAACACAGTTGCAACTTTCAATTTTAACAATGTGTTATTAAATATTGGAATACCTAAGATTAATGAATGTTCAGGAGAATTTTTAATTGGCAGTTTGTTAACTAAAGAAGCCCTAATGTAAAGTGTGAATGAACAATAAAGAATCAAAACACTTTCAAACAATATCTAGGGCATGTTGTAGTCCAGATTAAAAAAAAAAGTTTGAAAATAAATAGAGATTCAAGATTTTTTATTTGTCACATACACAATTATATAGAGCATATATAACCAGCAGTGAAATGTGAGTATATATAACCAGCAGTTAAATAGCCTATTAAGTCTAAATATTTAAGTATTTGGCGCTGTGATGAACACCATAGCAAATCCACAAATCTCAATGGCTATTTAAAATGATTTAAATATGGTTTAGAAAGTAGCAGCTGCTTAATTAATGGGGTTTACAGGGTAAGGCTGCATTTTAGCGCCATCTGTTGTCAGAGAGTGAATGTGCTTTCATTCAGCGCGTCTCTCACGTGTTCCTCCATGTGCTTCTTATGCGTGCTTGTTTACATCAGAGGGCACGCTTCTTTCAAGCAGCATACAGCGGTGTTGTGCATTTTGAGCAGTTGATGGGAAAAGTATTCTTAAAATGCATTCCAAATTCTGAATAATATGTAATATATTGGTTCAATTTAGAAGTGTCCACGATAACAATACCGTGCATATTCATTACCGCGATATATCGCATTAAGGCTGGTTCACACGGCAGGATAATTAGGCCGATTTTAGCCCCGATTCACCCCTTCCGACAATCTTAGGATGCTCCGATTATCGTAAAATAATCTGATCAAATATTCCTGCCGTGTGTGGTGTGTTAAGACTGCTGTCCTCTGCTCGGAAGGACGTCGGGACCGCTCCGATCTCAAATCGGGGATATCCAACATGTTGGATTTATTTGGCCCGATTTCTTCTCGTGTGTGGTGTCCCCCGAGGACAAACGATCACGCAGCCTGTGGACTGTGGCATGTAGCCAATCAGAAAGCGAGGTGACGAGGCGGTGAGGAAGTACCGGGAAACAAAATCAAAACAGCCGGCGGCATGGCGCACCAGAAAGTCCGGTAACAATACTTATTGTGTGGTTGACGGACTGTTTATCAGTTTGGACCAGTACAGCGTGAACCGATCGTGATCATGCGACGCTGTTACTACACAGCGCTAATGAGATCCAGTAAAAAAAGCATTTGAATTCGCCACAGAAGTAATAACATCGCTGCGAGATCTAGAGAGAAACATTCACATTTCTCGTTTTTCACGGATCAAACAGCGCGTGGAAACCAGGAATGAATGAACTAAACTTATCCAGTGTCTACAGATCAGCAACATTCGTCCGCCATGATTGTTTACTCTGAAGTCACGTTTTGATCTCGAGGGATTTTGCGAGATTTCCCGTCTGACATGGGAATGTTCGGGAGTCAAATCGGTTCGTGTGTGATGTGTGTGATTTTGCCGTGTGGCTGCACACCACACACTGTACGACCAAAACTGTTAGACCCGTGATTTTTTATCGCCGTGTGTGGGGTCTCTCAGGTTTGGAAAATCGGCCGACAATTTTAAAATCGTCCCGTGTGAACCAGGCCTTACCGAATACCGGCACAAGTCTAGTCAGAGATTGCAGATTCTACTCAACATAAAAGCCTCAGTAACCATCTAAAAAACTCACTGACCAGAGACATTTGAAAATGTGTGTACACCAACTCATCAACTTACGGTGCAATGCTCTTTGCCTTTTAAAGTCAATTGCACTCGTTCCTCTTGCGTCCTTAATCTGGCAACTCACGTATTTTGAATTTGGATTGCAGTTCCCATTTCAGCCGCTAGCTGTCACTATTATATACTGTACCTTTAAAAATCTTTCCAATTCTATGAAAGAGGGAAGACCATACTATAACAATAATGACACAGAAGAACGATACTTTGCAATCACTCTCAGAATGATTTTGTCCAGCTGATGAACGATAAAAAAGCATTGATAGCCAATCAGAATCCACCCTAGAGTTTGCACATTTAAAACAGCATATAACATAACTCTAACAATGTGCCCATAATAAACGCTAATGTAGTTATCATTATAGTTAGGCCTTAAAAGCTGCGCTATCGCTTAGCCATTTCCTTAGCAGTCAGATTTAATATTTTCAAATATTTAAAAAAAAAATTTGTCACACAGTGTCTAAGCATATCATTTTTGGCGAAGAATCAGTGTTATCTAAACTGGGCTAAAAGACGATTGAGTTCAATACAGTTAATTATAGATGTGGAATCAATAATTGGCTTGTCATTTAAAACTCCTAAAGACAAGGGCGTGCGGGGTCTATACTTTATCTGAGGCTGTATTTGGTATCTTAGAAATGTGTGCTAGTGTTTAATTTGACCTCGACTGTAAAGTCTCAACTTGATCTTCATGGTTTATCCGAGGATTGGTGCTGATGACAGCAGCTCATCTAATATTAACAAGGCCAGAAAACACATTTCATACCAGTTTCTCTCCAGCCCTGGCTCCGTTCCCTTCATTACCCTCAGAAACGCTTACGCAGCGCTCTGCGAAACGCTAATTCATTGCACGGCCATTTAACGATATTGACAGCGATCGCACTGAAAGGTTCCAGGGTTTGACTGAACGCTTTGTTGGCGTGTATGTGTAGACTTGTAAAATTCCTCCTTTAAACACTTCATGAATAAAATAGGACTATTGATCCATTTCAAAAAAATATAATCAAATTAACTATGATTTCCAGATTAATTAATTGAATTAATGCTATACATTAATATTTCATTTTAAATAATAACAAGCCTTCAAATTATGAAAAAAAAACACCCTTAGTATTTTAAAGGATGTGTGCAGTTGAAAAACATTTCTAATACATATTTAATGCATAATTTGTAGGGGTTGCTATGCGGGTCTTGGAGTGTCTCCCATGTGGTGTTTTGGGTCGTTTCCAGTGTGCTGCTCTGACGTTCGCCCGGGTGTTTAGGGTGGTTGCAAAGAGTGTTTCTGTGTGGTTGCTAGGGTGTTATTAGTGGTTGCCAGGTGTGGGAGAAGTGGCATGCCAAAGTTTTATATTTAGGATTAATGTGTGCTCAGATCACTCACTTATGTGAGCAACAGTGATAGCGATGCTTCGGTACACAGCACTGATGACCGAGGGAGCTATACACATGACTTTTTCACCATATAAAGCCAAAAAAAATATAATTGCACTTAGTCCTTTCACTAGAGGGAGCCAGAACACAGAGAATTGCACTTAGTCCACTCACAGTCCATTGAGTGCTGAACTTCATCACAACAAAGCATGCAGAGGCACAAAAGGAAGAATCAAGTTTATTTGTTTTATGAATATAAGCTTGTGCAGCCCAATAAAACGGATTTAAAACAAGATCTCCACAGAAAAACCACTTTGTTATTGGATGGAGATTGAACTTTGGATGGTGACAGCTTGTTGTAGCAAAGTCCCTTTAAGGGTATTCTATAGTCTTTGGTTGTAGTCAACATGAACTTACTCTATTTACTTTTGCATATTTTTAAATATAAGTTTAATATAAATATTTATATTTTAAATTAAATATATCACGATCCAATCAATTCCTCCTGATTATATGAAGTTACACCTACATTTTTGCTTATTAAATGTCCTGATATATTCAAAAATACATTACATTATAGAATCACAATGGTTTCTCAACGCCATTTCTTGTCTTTATAGTGACAAACAGGCAATGAAAATGAAGACTTTCTTTTTACTGCTTAGTGGTTTACAGAAGATTTCGCTCCTTTCAGGTATTTTCACAAGATATTTGAAAGTTCAAGTGCAACCAAATGTGGTTCAGATGAGTCGAGCTGGCGTACAGTCAGTCTGCAGCACAAAAACAATCTGCACAAAGTACCTTTCTGCAAGTTTCATGCCCACGCTTTTCTTGTTCAGAATAGTGCTGTGATGAATGCACCGCAGCTTTGTTTACCGCGCGGTAAAGCTGGAGGTGTGCGGATGATCTCCATCGCCAACGGCAACGCATTGAGAGCGCATCATTGTATTCTCAGGGTCTTCGATCAGATCTTAGTAAACTAATAAGTATTCGTCTCTCAATGACGGCCCTCCCACGTGTGTGTGCAGACGCCACAGAGAGCTTTGATTTACTGCGTGTTTTCATACCTGTCTGAGGGAGAGCAGGGATGCCGGATGACTTATTTCAGTGATGGATGTGCCGCATTATCTCCGAGACAATCGCCAATTAACCTACAGCCTGCTATGACGTCCTTCGTGGGTTTGTAAATGCGTGAGAGTTCTCCAGCGACAATTAGAGGCTTCCAGCTGTTCGTTAGAGATCTTATTCATATCCATATCTCAATTAAATATTCATAAGTCATTTTTAGTCATTTAAGACAAGACAATAGAGGTGATTTTTTTTACATTTTATATATATATATTAGATATCACCATATTTTTCCCAGGTGATTAATCACAGTTTGTTATCGCAACTGTTTTATATTATAATTAGCGCTGTCAAACGATTAATCACGATTAATCGCATCCAGAATAAAAATTTCTATTTACATAATAAATATACACAGTACAAATACATATATATATTATGTATATATAAATACACACACTTACAGTATATATTTAAAAAATATTTACATGTATATATTTATATTCATATAGTATATGTTATATATAAATATATTTAAAATATAAATAACGTATTTTTCTTAAATATATACATGCATGTGTGTGTATTTGTATATGCATAATAAACATACACAGTACACACACATATATTATCTAAACAAAACCCTTTATTTTGGATGTGAATAATCACAATTAATCGTTTGACAGCACTAATTATAAGTCTTCGGAAATATTATGTGTAAATATGATCCATTATCTAATTAAATATGCCCTAATTTGCATGCATTTTCAGAACAGAAATCTGAACTTTGGATAAAACTAGATTCTAAATTCAAAATGATGAACGTATGATTTTGTCACTCCTAAAATCAGAAATTACAGCCAGAAAAAATCGCCATGTTTTAGGAATATATAAACCAGGCAATGATACATGAACCACCCTTCCGTAAAAATCTAACAAATACAGATGGGAATTAAAACTGTAAAGGTCAGTGTATGTAAGTGCTACCGACGAAAAACACCTTTAAAAATATGTATTATAATTGAAATAAACACTTGAAGGATTATTTTGGTTGGTTTCTTTCCACTAGTGTGAAAGACTACATGTTGTGGGAGCAAAATAGTCCAAAATCTCAAAATGGACCAGAAAAAAACTGCTTTTATCTCTAGTGTATTGCTTTGAAATCTGAGTGCTATCTGTGATGTTAAAGTATGGGCCAAAATATTGAAAAGTAAAAAATGGGCTCTAAAAATGAAAAGAGAAATGGGGTAAAGAGGGTGAAAATCCCATAAATGTCTCTTATTAGGAGGAGCGTGACACACAGGCCTGACACTGAAATGTGCCAATATGGCTTCATGATGTTTTCATCCATCATACTGAGTAAAGAATATCCAGCAGCCGTCTGTAAAGGTAGGATTTGTGGTGTTTGAAAGCTTTCATGTTTTTTTAAACTCACCTTTGAAGCGATTCACACATGGCCACATTACAGTTCAGCCGCTCCTAACTGAGGCCGATAAACTCAGATCTGCAACTCAAATCACTCGAGGAGAGCCAGAGAGGCTTGAATTATAGTATCTGAGTGATTTCAGGTGTCTGATCGTATGTTAACGGTCAGAAAAGCGTGTCTTCATGTATTGATGGTTTTTCTAACTTGTTTATATTCATATACTTGCTTGAGGGGTGTGTAGAAGTTGTTTTCTTATGTTTATTGCGCACAGAAATGGGAAGAAATGGTAAAAATTGCACAATTGCTTTTTTCTGAGATGACAGTGCTTAAGTTTATATGAATCAACTGGGAAACTTGTTTGAAAGGAACCAGAATGATTTAATACTCTCCAACAAAAGAGAACATTATAATTTTTACTCCACAACATCAGTCAAATGTTGAAATAGCCTCCTTTTGTAATTTGATGTGGCTTCTTATCACAGAATGAGGCTGAAAATAGATTCTATACTATAAAATATAAAATATTATAAATATTAATTATTATGAAAATAATAATTGTCGCAGTTGAGTGTTTATTGTCTTAATGTTTCATCATTTAAAATGTTTCTATCTTCTTTTTTTTTCAGATACAGCGATAGCTGGATGCTTTTATCCCATAGTTTTGTCCATATTAGGGATTTCCTGGAGCTTCATGAGTTTTATTGCTTTTGTGATGCATATGTGGAGTTTCTGTGCGATGGCCTCCAGCTTCCTGTATGAATAAAAGAGACATACTGTACATAGCGCTCAGTAATACCCACTCTATCCTATTTTGGGTAAAATAGGAAAATTAATCCTTCACTCAGTGTAGCAGACATTCTGGAGGAGGAAAAAAAGTTTTCAGTAAAATGCTGGAGTGAAATTAAATTCAAAGGGCTGTTTGCTGGAAGTGAACAGGATCAGTGACAGAAGTGATTCAGATATGAGGTCAAGCAGGTGTTGAAATCTATCAGCCACACACACACACACACACACACACACACACACACACACACAAGTGTGTGTTTCCTGCAGGGGGAATTCAACACATCCTGCCTCATTACTCTTGCTCTGTATGTGTCTGACAACTGCTGTTATCCGCTTTCCCTCCACACACACACAGACACACACACAAACAGACTGAGGTGTACCTGAAGCCATATTAATAGACCTTGGACAGATCGTCCATGATGTAGACAGGTGGAAAGAGAAGTATAGCTTCCTAAATGTGTGTGTGTTTGTTTTTTTATATATATATATATAATATATAATATGAATTAATATATTATATATATATATATATATATATATATATATATATAATATCATAAATTCTTTGCATTAGCAAGATTTTGGCTTTAACATGCTTATTCATTGGAAATAATGTCACAAAACTGAAAAATAGGTTCAATGTTATTTATATAAAATATACTTTCTTATTGTTCTCTTTTGATGTTTGGAGAAATATGAGCCAGGCATGTTCTTGACAGAATTTGTGGGATTCATCCATCATCCCAAACCATCTGAACTGATTTAGGTAGATAAACAATTTAAATACATTTTCTAAAAACAATACATTTCTTTCATACCCCTTTCATTTTGAATAATAGTTTATAAAGCTTTCCACCAAAATATGATTCTTAGACCCTAAAGGAGTAATGATGCATGTAGTGATAAATAGTGATATTGTGAAATATTATTGCAATTTAAAAGAACAGTTTTCTATTTTAATATATTTTAAAATGTAATTTATTCCTGTGATGCATTTTCAGCGTCATTACTCCTTTAGTGTCTAAGGATCGTATTTTGGTGGAAAACTTAAATAATAAATAAACTAAATAATTAAACAAATATATTTTTAGAAAGTGTATTTAAATGTAAGATGTGATGAGAAATTGAAAATGTGCTTAATTGCCATTAAAATAATTGTAGTCTTGGTGCAAAATATCTTAGTATTTTTATTTATTTATTTATTTTTTTTAGTGGTGAAATAGAACCTTGAAACATGAATTCATTCACCATTATATTTTAAATCTGTATCTGTAAAGCTGATCTGTGTCCTTGTGAATGATCCTCTTTTAATATGATCTTTCATGTTGAATTGAATGAATTTGATGCTTGTTTAAAGCTTGACGTTATTTGACATTACGACGTCCATATTCATCCATTGTGAATCCTATAAAGCGATGTCTACAAAACGACCCTATTTAGTCATACATTTTTGATGAAACAAGTTTTTTGTTTTAACTTCAAAGTCTGACTTGAGCTTCATTTCTATTGGTGTTCGCCTCGCTGTAACAGAGGGGTTTGAACCTGAACAACCTTCAGCGTGACTTTGGAAATGAATCAGGCCTCATTATATAGTCTTCATTCAAATACAATTCTGAGATCAAACAAACTTAAATAACACCTCATGGGGCAGAAGTGAAGATGGCAGAGATTGCTGATGTTCACACGGTCACCTGAGGTGAAAAACTCTAAAAATAAAATTGAGTTCAAATGTAAGCGTGGCACCGACAGAGATTATTGCATCTGGGGGCAAGACTTTGATGCCCCGCTGCTCTGAAAAACTGACAACACAGACTGCTGGGAATTCTGACCTGCTTGAAGGAGACGTGTTTTAGAAGCAGCTGTTTATCTTTACGAGGCTCTCAGGGAATTCTGAGAGAATGACAGTGTTATTTATTGCAGAGATTGTTTCTGGAGATGTTTCCATACTCATACGTGAGCGCTTGTGAGGTATTGTTACTCGTTTGTTTAATGTTGGTCATGAGTCGGAGCGGCTGACCCCAGTTCAACTCGTCTGAGACCTCACTTTATTGAGGATCGTTTCTGGGGATCGACTTGGCCATTGATGCTTTTTCCTTGTTTCTCTCTCGCTCTGGCTGTTTCAAAACTCCTCACTTTATTGAGGATCGTTTCTGGGGATCGTATATATATATATATATATATATGCATCCCAAATGTTTGGTTCCTTTTAAAATGTTAGATTGCTTCAAAACTCAGTGAGATACTTCACCAGACATCATTTTTGATATTTCAATCACCATAATTGTCCTAACCTACAGTAGTTAGGCACCATTGTGCAGTTTTTATTCTCTATTATGTCTCTTGTTTTGAATGGTTTGAGCAATTTCTGTCTTTGTTTCTCTGTTCAAATGTGTTGAAAATCCTTTCTCTGTGAATCAGATGTTTTGAATGTCCTTTCAGTTATAGAATATGAACATTCTGTCTTTCAGTTCAAATGTTTTGAACATTCTTTTCATTCAGATATTTTTTTTTCTAATGTTTTAAGCATTTCAAACTATTTTTCTCTGAATTCAAGTCATATGATCATTTTCCCTCAATTAGAACATTTTCATTGTCTCAAATTTTGCATGCTTGATTCTAATAATTTGATTTGGAATCATTCATTCTTTTCTTCAGCTGTTTTGAATGTTCTTTTCTCTGAATTCAGCCATTTGATCATTTTCTGTTATTTAGAAATTTTTCAACTTCTTTTCGATTTGTACATTAACTGAAAATGTATCTCGATTTGAGTGTTTGAACATAATTCTCTTGAATCTATTTTGAGCTTTTGAATGTTCACTCTCATGATTCAAACGGTTTATTCCCCGATTCCTGAATTGAAATACTTGGATCATCATTTTTTTTTCTATTCAAACGTCTCCTAATTTGAATGTTTTGAACGTTCTCTGAATTTTTTGAATGTTCACTCTCATGATTCAAACGGTTTATTCCCCGATTCCTGAATTGAAATACTTGGATCATCATTTGTCTAGAATATTCTCTTCTGGAGTCGTGTGCCTTCACACTAGAGTTTACGATGCATCAAACACAGGTGTGCTGCGCATCCAATGAAATGAATTGGGAAAATAGGCCAGATTACTAGTGCAGTACTGAGGACTGGATTTAGTACACAAAATGTTAAGAGCGGTGCGGTCAAACCAGCTGTGATACTAGTTTACCATGTTTGGCTGAATCTGTTATTTAAATCTAATTTACTTGGTTAATTTGTAAATGGGATCTTTTTAAAATCTCAATTATTTCTCATAGACAACATTGTAAGTTAATTAAAATTATTCTTACAAAATATAATAACGTATAAGTAGAATTTAGGGTGAGATTTCAAAGATATCTGAAATTGGGATCAGATTTGCCAAATATCCAATCAAAATTCAATATGAACTCAATTTCTCATCAAACTGCTATCCATCAAAAATTCTAACTCTGTATTCTTGCAGTTTGACCATATCGACTCATTTGTGTCTATTTGTTAGAAATTAAAGATTGAAGTCAGTGAAAAACAACCTTGAACAGACTCCATTGTGGGATGGGAAAATTTAAGTAGCATTTCAAAAGCCAAAGAAATTAAACTCCATCAGATTCAATTTCCCTCAAGAAATACAGCGTCTTTCATTTCAAGGCAAGACATGCTTTACTTTCACTGGAGAAATCAATGAGCTATCGTTGTAATGTGTGCCATTTCATTCCAAATGGAAGGAGCTGTATAGCTGTTGTGCTTTCTGTTTTCCCTTTGTTCACTGTGAAATAAACCACTCTGGACCCCATCAAGGCTGTTTTGGGCTGCAAACGATTTTCCCCATAAAATGCAATCTCAGTTGTGACTCTGTCATGGTTTTGCTCTTCAAGTCTCTTCATAAACCCACTTGCCATGTGCTAGAGTTCACTGTCACTGATTGGTATTACTTTAAACACGCAATATCTGCTTTGTAGGTTTTTAACATATGTTAAGACTCTTATTGTTTTCAGTGTTAAAATACCTTTTTTTAATGTTGTGTAAAGAATACTATTCTTTTGGGTAATTTGGTTGCCTTTCAACCATTAAAGGTTCACTTTGCACCTTAGAGAACTGATCCATTTATACACAATTTAAAGCATTTCTTTTTATTTCAGGCCAAAAGGAGATGTATCACTCTCTCCTACAAAATAGCAGCGCATGTCCATTTAAGAGGCTGCAAATATGGGAAAATATTTAGACACTTGCATCAACCCTTTTACATATTTGTAAATTTTAGAGTTATTTGACGTATACTGGTTGAATTCATCTGGGTTCGTAATAAATTGGTCTTTGGTGGCGAGCCACAGTCTAGGTTTTGCCGAATATTAATTTGCGTCTTGATTTGGGTGTTGCTGTAGCTCAGCGTGTGATTGTCCCCATGGAGCCGCATCTTCTTTGATGAAGATGCTTGTAAAAAGCATCTGTGACTGTTGAACATGTGGGTGTGCAGTGACGAACAGCCACTGTGGTCCCAAGCCAACTTCACACGCCTCCAAAATATGAAAAGATTGAAAAATCATTGCTATTCCTTCTGCCTGCAAGAGCCCTGAAAGCAACAGAAATATTTTTTGTTCATCACAATTTCCCCTGTGTGTTTTTAAAAACATAATCCCGATATTAAAATAAACTGACTTTTCAATTATAAAATATATACATATAATGCAGATATTAAATAAAGTTGTATGTATCCAAGTTTAAAAAAAAGTACAAATATATTTTTAGATAGATCTTTAATTAATGCTTGCTATATGTGCCAGATCAAATCTTCTACTCCTTCCCAAGAAATTTAATTTGTGCACCACTACGGTTAAAATAGCTTTCGAGAAACTTATAGCTATATATTATGATCCATTCCCTTCTGAAAATAACGTTTTAATTGTTTTGTGAGCCTCAACGTCTCTTTTAAAATTAAACAGCTCTTCTTGGCACGTATTTGATGTGACTTTGAAATTAAATGTCAAATGTGAATCTTAACACCTCCGCTGTGATTTATTTGTGACATTCATAGCTCCTCACACATTTTTTTTTCTCAGTAAAACAAATGAAAGGACGATGATGAGGACACGCGATGCTTGAATGTCCACAAATCCACCCACCAGCATGTGCCTCAGATAAGACCGAACACATCCGGCTGTTTACAGGTTTATTTTGGCACAGCATTCTGGTCAATACTGTCCTCTGTATGTATACATTTGGACAGGAGCCTTTGTGAGGCATCTTTGAGCCTGCCAGTGAAAAAAGGGCTTATTGACTTTGAACACATCGTTAAAGGAAGTGGGCCATGACCTGCGGGCACCATGCCCACTTTCCCTGCCTGAGCTTATAAACATGCCCACTAAGAGTCTTAACAAGGATGGAGGGTGTAATTATTTGTCTGAATAATGCATTGTACAACCAGCAATTAAAAGCTGAACCTTATTTTGATGTAAAAAGCACCATAGTAGTGTGAATGTGCTGACGTCAACACGAGTGCTCTTGTGATAGATGCTATTTCTGATGGTTGGCTGCTGCTGGCATAAAAAACAGACTCGCTGTATTCACACAGAACTCATTTAGAGAAAAAAAAGGCCTGCTGCAATTTTTAGTAATTGAATGCATGCTTGTTTTCAGAATGACCTAGTGCAAAATTCGAATCTTAATATATAGTTATATTACACATATGTATAAAAACATTTATTAACAGTATAATGCATAAGCTAAATTTAGATATAAATGTGGCAATATTTTATGACATCTTGGGTTATTGCACCTGAAATAAATCACTCGAATAGTTTATAACGGTTTATTTATTACAGCAAGACGTCAAATAAAACAGGGGGAAAATGCATTTAACCACTGCAATAAAGTTCAGTGGAGTAACAGGCAGCAGAGGATACGCGCGCTCACAAAGGAGCTGAACTGAGCGCGCGCGCAGAGGGATGAAGCTCGCGC
The DNA here is from genome assembly GCF_018340385.1 of Cyprinus carpio. Classification (NCBI taxonomy): domain Eukaryota; kingdom Metazoa; phylum Chordata; class Actinopteri; order Cypriniformes; family Cyprinidae; genus Cyprinus; species Cyprinus carpio. Next base: position 4,311,868 of record NC_056593.1, on the reverse strand, counting down.
TGTTACCGAAACGCGCGGTTCCAACACACGCCAGTGAACTACTTCGATTAAATTTATGAAAATTTAACTTCAAAGTGCATAACAGATTTACAGTATGACACAGAACCGTGTTTGACGCGAAGAAAATGTGGCGAGGTGTGCGTTTCTGGCAACAGCTGGGACTTTTATACCGGCTGTATTTCGCTTCCCTGAGAGCAAATCTGGATCTGGAGAAATAATATTTTACCGTCCTCATTTACTACAGCGCTGTACTTCAGTTTTGATTAATCTACAGATTTGTTCCCCGCGTAAAACACTTCAGGAACAGAACCGCGCAATGTTTATTCATATTGGAGAGCTTTGGAGCGTTTAACGGGAGGTAAAACCGCGCGCGTCAAAGGACTCAGACCTTCTCCAAAATGTGCCAAGGCGACGCCGCATCGAAACAACGCACTGAAGGGTCACTAAAGGAAGCTGGAAAGCTTTTCCTGAAGCACACGACCTTCCACGGAGTGAGACACGTCTTTCTGAGCGGCTCGTACCCGCGCAGGGTCGCGTGGCTGCTGGCGTTTCTAACGGCGTTAGCGCTGCTTTTCACTTGGTCCTCCAACCGGGTCCGATACCTGCTCTCCTCGCCGGTGTATACCAAGGCGCATATGGTTTACGCGAAACGCCTCGTATTTCCCGCCGTGACGATTTGCAACCAGAACATCTTACTGCCGCGTCGTATGAAGAAACCGGACATATTTAACGCGGGACGGTGGCTCGGGCTCTTCGGGAAAAACTGGCAGGTGTCCCCCGTGGTTCGAGAGGCGCTGGCGTCGCACGTTGAGGGAACTAATAACGAGCCTCCCTGGTCACCGTTATCTCGCATACTGGACTTCAACCACTTTCTCCCCCCTCCTCGGGACTCTCAGCCCTCCATGAGGCAGTTATTGGACCGTCTGGGGCATCAGCTTGAGGAGATGTTGCTTTATTGTCGATTTCAAGGGCAGCTGTGCGGACCGCGCAACTTTAGCACCGTAAGTTTGTGCGCATTTAACTTAACGACAACAAACTATGTTATGTAGGCTAATTTAATGCAAACTTTAAAAGTAGGGGCATTTGTATGCAGATAATGTGTGGGGGAACAATATCCCACATGGGAAGTCGTGGCCTAGTGGTTAGAGAGTTTAACTTGTAACCCTAAGGTTGTGGGTTCGAGTCTCGGGCCGGCAATACCATGACTGAGGTGCCCTTGAGCACTTCAAACGCTGCTCCGGGTGTGTGTTCACAGTGTGTGTGTGTGTGTTCACTGCTGTGTGTGTGTGTGCACTTTGGATGGGTTAAATACAGAGCATGAATTCTGAGTATGGGTCACCATACTTGGCTGTATGTCACGTCAATGCACTGCTTCTTGACCCTCCATTTCACTAATTCACTAATTAATTGCAAGTAATTTCAGTTGCAGTTTTATGGTCTCTTTTTTTGACTCTGTATTGACTTGCATGCTGTACAGTATACACTGCATATTGCCTACTACTCTTAAAAAAAAATAATAATTGAAACGTTGTCATTATTCCACAAATACTCCTATTATTGTTACAGCATATAGCATGTGTACCTTTCACAGTATGTGACATTTCCATTTGTCCAAACTGTGGAGTATGCAAGAGCATATTGAATAATGATTGAATAATGAATGCTGTATTGAATAATGGATCCCACAATGTAATGCTCTTGACCTTTTTAATTTCTGGTGACAAATGAACAGGAAAGCTCTATTGACTGCAATATAAACATCTCCCTGATTTGATCAGACTGCCAGATTAAAAATGAAAAATAACTTTTGTTTAATAAATTAACTCGCTGTTTACTTTCTTTTATTAAACCACTTGCTGGATGATCTATGCAAAATAAAAAGGTAGTGTGACAACACATGAAATATTTATCATTGCACTCTCTATCATGCTACTGCACTGTATTCAATAAATCACATGGTAGAGTTTTATTCCATACATGGCCTTAATCTTGACCCCATTTATCTAGATGGCTGCTTGGCTTTAAGATCGCTTCGTGTAATTATATTTATGTCGGTAAACAAACACAATGGTGCTTTAATGTCATGTTGAACACATTCAGCAATGTGACTCCTGGGATATTGTGCTTGATATATTACATCACGAGTTGCTCAGCATCCCAAGAGCCACATCTGCAATCTCCTCGTGTCCAGGTTTAACGTGATTTAGCTAAATGTATGCATTTGCCCTAGAAATTATGATCCGTCATTTTGTCGAGGGCAATGCCCTGTGAATGTCTTTATTCTTCATTCTGCATAATAATTGCATTGCTAGTATGTGACTATAGAAGAAAAAAAATGACGAGGCACCATCAAGGTGTGCATTGGGGAAATTATGACTGGATTTATGTGACTCGTTTCATTTTAACACTTCGTCTTGCATTGTTTATTTTAGGGAAATTGCTGGTGTTCAGCATGAATCATTTGGCTGTTGGACTTGAAGTACTTTGACTTGATTTGGAGTTCAGCATCAATGCAGCTACTGTTGTAGAAAGTCACATTCCCTGTGGGCTCATCTCTATTTAGTCAATACACACACCCTGCTTTAAACATCTACCCTGAAGACACCCAACTTTTGCTTTGTAATTCCACTTTTTCTATTCCCCGTTCACACATGAGCAGAGTCACTTTGTTTAATTCAATTACAGTAACTTTGCGTAAATAGAAAGAAGTTAAGTCAGTCTCAAGGGTCTATACAGAGACGCTTTCATTTAAATTGCATCTATCTTGTACTATCAGCACACTGGAGTCTGAGATTGAAGCGTCAGTCGAGCTTGAACTAAACTTTAATTATCCTAACCCAATTCTCAACCACTCTGCTTTTCTTTCTGTGAAGGAAAAATGTGTTTTTAAACAGTACACCGCTCTAAGTGAACGCTATTGGTACGATTTTGTTTATTTTAGGTTTGTTGCATTTAGATGGGTACCGTCATCAAGACACTTACTTGACAAAAAGAACTGGAAAAGTTATGGAAATTAATTGGTTAAAAGGGATAAGTATGTTTATTATTGTATACATGTTATACTTTACAACACAGGAATATAATATTAATATTATATATAAATAATTATTTAATGTTTTTATTTCTCCCTTTATTGATGTATCTACCTTGACATATAGCGTAGCATGGAAACTTTGCAAGGTGTCTTTAAATTATTACATAGTCCATTTCCTGAATCATTTATAGTGTTCTTTCTTCCTCATATTTCCTGACATGTCTTCAGTTGAATTTTTAAGATGAAAACAATTGACTTTTTTAACAAGGTTGGGTATCTCAAGGAAAAAGCCGCTTGTCTGCTGACTTTACTAGTGTACTGCAGGTAGATTGTATCATATTGAGAATCAGTGAGCCTTTACTGGATCCAAAAGCTAGAGTCCAGTGTGGAGACCTATTTGAGAGATTGAGCAGAGACGACATTGAGAGATTGGAGCCTGTGTTTCTGTCCACCGGCAGGCCACTGACCGATAAATCGTAACCCCTTTAGCAGGCCTGGTGGTCTTAAATTGGCCATATTACCCCTCCATTACATCACTGAGTCTGCTGTCGAAGTGTGTGACTTGCTGTCAATAGAGGAACCGGTATTGATTTTTGTGGCCGAGTGGAGTCGAGGCACACCCTGTGACCATCTTTGTGCCAGTATCGATCGCTGTCAGACCGGGAACACCGACCTCTCAAACCTGACAAACACTCACTCACAAGATCTAGTGAATTTCTCTGTTTATCCTTTGAGATCAAACACACACACACACACACACACAGCTATTGAAAGACCACAGGCTTCTCTCACTGAAGCTTTAGCTTTCTGAGTCTGAATGCTTTAAGGAATAGTTAATCTATAAATTAAAAAATTCTGTTTTCGTTTGCTCACCCTCAAGTGGTTCCAAACCAACAAATTAACATACACCATACAAGTAGTCCATACGTCTTTTGCACTATATTCCAAGTCTTCTAAAGTCATAAGAAGGGGTTGTGTGCCGTGCCAAAACAATAAATTATTATTTAATTCCTTTTCCGCTTAAATTTTGGTTTGTTCCTCACACAAAACTATCATTCATGCAACTTGAGCAGAATGCATTTGTGTAAATTGTTCGTAAAACCACGTTACACGAATTAAGCCATATGTGGATCTGGAAAGCAGGCGACATGTTCAACAGCTCGACTTTGGCTTCAGTGTTCTTGTATAATTTAATCGTTTTCTGATTCAGCAGCATTGATCTGATCCGTCATGACAGCGCAAAGCTATCGTACATCTGGAGCCACCAGCCGTGGTAAAACGGACAGTGAGTTGTGCAGCTCATTAGACACGCAAGCTTTGCAATCAAAGTCCTTTGACAAACGGCTTCAGCTTGCTAGGAGTTCGTCCTGGTGCGCGGGTAGCCCTCGAGCGGGCAGCATGGTGCCATTTGGGTCTCAGTGAATTATTCATTTCAGAAGGCGCAACTGTCAGTGGGCTGATCTTGATCGGAAGTGATGGGTATATCAGTCACGCCCGCGAGACACCAGAGCCGCGCCGTCTTCAGCAGTCTTCCTCCTATCACGGTGAAGTGGAAGCTAATAGTGACGTATCGTCTTCTATTTCTAGCCCTGCTGCGTAAGGTGGATTGTGAAATTGCTTTGTGGGGTTGCAGGCATGTGGAAGAAAGCATTAAATAAATAAAGAAAAAATAGATTTTTTATGTCTCAGGTGGCATGAAAAAAAACAATATTAAAACCAAAATAACATCAAAGCAACACAACACATCTTCACATACCACAATAATTCCTTAATAAATACATTAGATATAAGTATTAGATATAATTTCTCTTAAAAAAACAAATATGACAGATCATGGGACAGATCATATGTAGTTATATTTGTAGAGTAAATAAAATGGTGGACATTTGATATTTAATCTTTTTAAATAAGTTTTGTATACCTGTGCTGTTTGTTACAAATATATAAATCTTGTAACCTTTTACAATAAGTTTATGCATGTAAATGCATGTAATAAACATTAGTTTAACACAATGCATGAACTAACAGAAAACTGTTACAGAAGAAGAAAACTATTACAGCATTTGTAATCTTGATTCATTTATTTAAATGCTAGTGCTGTTTATATGATAACGATTAAATCGTTATCGCATCCGAAATAAGTTTTTTTTCCCCACATAATATATGTGTGTACTGTGTATATTTATTATGTGTATATATAAATACAAACACATGCATGTATATATTTAAGAAAAAATATGTAGTTTAATATTTTAAAGTTATATATAATATAAATTCTACGAATATGAATATATACATTTTCAAAATATATACTGTATGTGTGTGTCTCTATATAAACAATAAATTTACACAGTACACACATATATTGAGTAAACAAAAACTTTTATTTTGGATGTGATTAATCACGATTAATCGTTTGACAGTACCAATAAATACTAATATATATTAATATAAAGTTGTGGAATCTATATTAATAAAAGCTGTAAAGTGATCTTTCATTGTTAGTTTTTAATGTCTAATGCATTTGCACAAAAATGTTTTTTTTTATTAATATTATTCTTTTTTAATAATACAGTTTCATTGCCATAAAATACTATTTAATACATATTCTCAATTGACTCAAAGTTGGCACATATGGAGAGAAGTTAATTTTGGGCACTGAATGCAAATTTTGAATTTAATGCAGCATGCATATTATTTATTCAGTTCTTAAGATGACGTGGCCATTTTAAATTGCATTTTTAAGTTCCTGTGGCTGGTTTTATTTCAGAGAAATCGCTGATTAAGGCTTTAAGTTCTCCTCTCCTCCCCTGTGATTCTTTTCCAGTCATCTGAGTCTCTGAACAGAGTCTGCCAGCTGACAGCGTCCTACTGGGAGATCAGAGCGCCTCGCTCCTTCAGACTCCCCTCAGCGGCCAGAAACTTTTAAAGTTGTTTCATTTTTCATAAAGTCTCGTTACAAAGGGCAGAAATGATAATATATTATTGATGTCTTCAGCCCCAGTGGAGGCAGTTCTCTTGTATTAAAGCAGCAGAGGCACACAAGATGCTTGATGACACTTGGTAGCCCATCTTCAGCACTAATAATTTAACACACCGTAGCGCTCGGTTTGAATGTGTTATTAGGTAGCGTTGTTTTGGCGTAGGGGTAAGTAATGTGTTCAAACCCCAAACACAAGGTATTTCAAGTACACCTTTTTATCAATTCTGAGACACGCAGTTTCTGTCCTCAAAATAACTGGAAAAATACTCCAGACAGGCATGTACAGTGTGTTTCTGACTCATTTTCCTGGTAGAACGGCATGTGAAGCCTTTTGGCTATTGTAAATATATTCTAAAGCACCGTTAGCATATAAAGGTCCTCGTGAGGGCCCCTTCTTTCAAAATAACATGCAGTTATCAGTGCTCAATGGACCGATGGCCTCGTTGAGGGGACAACATTGTGAAGTTTCTCAGAAAGACTCCACTAGCATCGACTCGCCTGCATCTCAAGGTCAACGCCACCCTAACCAGCTACTCTGTGTTGCCACGGTTACCACAGCAACTCTCTTGTCTTGGCAACAGCCTTGCTTCTGTTTAAAAGCTAAACGCTTTAGACGCTGTTATCTCATCAGGAGTAGTTTAGATGTAGAAGCAGCTCTGGAACACTTATTGTGGGTAATGGCAAAAGGGAACAATTATTCTGATGCTTTTAAATATGTTTGTCTGGAAAAGGCAAGAGCTTTTAAAAACATTATAGTGGATGTTCCTTTTGGGCATCTTATGTGACTCAAAACACACAACACACAAGGTTTTGAGGCATGGACAATAATGAGGTCTCATCAATAATGATGGTCCGCTGGCCTGGCATCAGTAGAGAATTATTATTTCCTTTACTGGGTCATTGATATATTTTATATTTTTTGATCATGCATTGGTTTATGCCTTGCAGACTTTTCTATGGCATTTGTTTGTAAGTTCTGCTTGTCAACTTTTCATGTTGGTTATTAAAGTCCCCATGAGATCAAAATGGATGTTTTTTTGGCTTTTAGTGTGAATATGTTAGCCTTAAAGCTGCAGTCCATAAATTTTTTTGTTTAAAAATGATCCAAAATCAATTTTTGAGCAAGTACATAACCAGCCAGTGTTCAAAACTATCGCCTTCCTTTAGCTCGATTCACAACGGTAATAAAATGATCTTTGCCAGGATGTGTATTTATACAAGCGCTCCATCTGTGAATACGTGCTGAATCAACCATTCATCTGTCTGTCTGCAGTATTTCATCAAATGCCAACTGATATCTGACACATCCTTCATTGGCATTGAGAGGTTTCTCTCTCAAAGGGAGAGAGGTAAAGACAGCTGTCTGTATCCAGACACATGTTGCGTTTCTTTCCGAGATCTGATTCCCTGGAGAGCCACTTTTTTATAGTGTCATTAAGCTCTCTAAAGATGTGCTATTTCATTTCCTCTGTGAATTTTTCTCTTTTGTCCGTGATTGTAATCAGGTTTTCCGCAGCGAGGAGCGGTTGTGTTTCTGAGGCGCCATGCTCTCCATATCCTGCTGGCTGTGATCTGATTAGATGTCCATTAGCTCAGTTTCAATTAAGAGCCCCCTCTGCCCCAGTGTAGATCACGTCACAAGTTAAAGATGCTCTATAATTTATCAAACAAATTGACTTGAAAGACTGTGATTTTAGCTGGAAGTGCAACTGGGTCATTCCTGTTCAGAAGCACCTTTGAACTTTAAGGGATATGCTTGTGTTGATGTATATAAGTATTTCTATTAATATGCATAAAGGGCATTCAGAAATATTCTGTTTGATTAATTATATCAAGATTGATTTATTCAGCATTGTTTGATAATCATATTGCTGTGATCATCCGTAGAAAATCTTTAAACATGCCTTTAATCATAATTCTGTTTATCGCCTGCTTTCTGCAAGTGATAATGCAATTTCATCAGACAAATAGCGCTGCATTTTAAGGCGATTTCTATAATAAGCCTAATTTGAATGAGGCATGTTTTGGCTAATTTTCCTGAATATGCATGGTGAAGCACTAAACCAGTGATATTGGATGAACTAATATTAATATATGTATATTTTTAATTATTATTACAGCTTTTATTATATTAAGCATTAGTATAAGTTTGATATGAATAGATTTAAGTTATTCAAAGGAAGTTGACAGTCATCCATCATTGAAAACAGTACTTGTTCAAAGATTCTACTTTTTTTCCAGATCTTCACCCGCTATGGAAAATGCTACACCTTCAATTCTGGACAGGACGGACGGCCACTGCTGATCACCATGATGGGAGGGATGGGAAATGGGCTGGAGCTGATGCTGGATATCCAGCAGGATGAGTATCTGCCTGTGTGGGGAGAGACAGGTATGAACCATAGCAATCTCATGTTTCTTCTCAGTTTTAGATGAGATCCCATAATATTAACTGGGCCAACAATTGCTTCATTTGTGTAAAGAACTGTAGGAGAAACATCTGAGACAAAGCTGGATCCATTCAGTCTTCTGAGTAATGAAAGATCTTTTTCAGATCCTGATCCAGCAGATCTCTAGTTTTACACTCTTGCTTCCCAAGAGGAATCCACACTCAAATTAGGGTGTGCGATATGACGATTTTTGATCGTGGATGATAGAAATGTCTCCATGATCTGCTTTTGAAGAAATATCGTAGTATCGTGCTACAGCGATCCATTATTAACTGGGCTGCAATTGTTCATTTGGCGCCTCCGTCATATACTGTACAACGGCAAAGCTGCATTCACAACAGTGTTCTGAGGACAGTAGAGTTACTCTCACAGGAGTTACGCTCTCATTACAAGCAACTTCACTTAAATTTACCATACATGCGCTGGTCTGACCTGTGCTTTTTCTGAGTGCCGCATACACCCGAAGCGCACGCGCTAAAGCTTGTCAAACAGCTCCTGATTATTGAACTAAGTTATCTTTTGCACTAATACTGTCAAAACACACAAGGTTTACATGTAGACACAGTTGGTTATGTCTAAAATTAAAGTAAACAGTTGAGACAAAACCGTATGCGTGCCTGTATATTAGATGCGTGCAGGTCTTAAAGGGACAGCAGACCTATTAAACATGCAACTGTCATTAATGGGATAGCTCACCCTAAAATTTCATTTGTCATTATTGACTCACTGTCACGTTGTCCCAAACCTGTATTAATTACTTTCTTGTGCTGAACACAAAAGAAGATATTTTGAAGAATGTAACCAAACAGTTGCTGGTCCACATTGAATTTGATAGTAGCAAAAAATACTATGGAAGTCACTGTGGACCAACAACTATTTGGTTTTACACGTTCCTCAAAACAGCATTTATGTTCAGAAGAAGAAAGAAACTCATTCAGGTTTAAAACCACTTTTGAGTGAATAAATGGTGGTGTAAAAATAAAACACTATGACAGAATTGACAGACAGCTGACAGAATTATTATTTTTTGGGTGAACTATTCCTTTAACGTTAATAAAACAACAAAACACAAAGAGAAAAATCACTCACTGCTCTTGACTGAAGAAATTTTATAAAGCTGCTTTAGGAATCAGTTTATATTGTGTTTTATTTTTATATTTGCTCGTTCAGTTTCTTGAATGCTCCTGCTAAATACACCTATTGTACCTGAAAATAAAGCACTGTTTGTTTTATTTGTATGTTATGTGTAGTTGTAATGTGTATCTTTGTCATTCTTTTATCTTTGTTATTAAAAAATAAGAACAAAGATAATTATCTTCACACTCTTTGGCCTAAATATCTGCCAGTCTTTTTTTTTGTTGTTACCTTGAAAGCCTTTGTCTTTATAATAGGGAAATTAGTTTGGCTGTAATGCTCAGACAACTTGCAAAATAGTAAAACCAACATGACAAAGAATCGTGATAAAACCATGAATCGAGATGTTTCTAAAAGAAACCAACCCATCCAAAGTGCACACACACAGCAGTGAACACACACACCGTGTCCGGCTGAAATTCTTGGGATTCCACCTACAGCAGTCAACACACAGATTTGACATGAAATGGACCTGAGCCGCCATAAATGTCAGTAATCTGTTTATGATGTGACATGCTCACAGCCAAGTATGGTGACCCATACTCAGAATTCATTCTCTTCATTTAACCCATCCAAAGTGCACACAGTGAACACACACCCGGAGCAGTGGGCAGCCATTTATGCTGCGGCGCCCAGGGAGCAGTTGGGGGTTCGGTGCTCTTGCTCAAGGGCACCTCAGTCATGGCATTATATTTGCAGAGACTCAAACCTGACATAAAACTTAGGGTTAGGAGTCAATCTCTAACCATTAGGCCATAGTTTAGGATTATTCTGTGTTTGCTAGACTGGTGCTCCATCTTTATTAATAATCAACAGATTAAACTATGGAATTATACTGAATGCATCAACAGATTAAACTGCGCTTCGAAGTTTTCGTTTGGGTTCAAAAAAAAAAATGAACAGTGATCTTTCTAAAAACGGAACGTAAATTTTTGGATAAACTATGACCTGGAAGTACAACGTCATCATGCGCAATATTGGAAAGCTCTCACGATTTTGTATGCAAAACGCCATGCAATGTATTAATAAATATGTAAATAATGAACTTCGTCGCACAAATTTAACAGAGCTCTTGTCCTTCAAGGCAGCTTGAAGTAAGCTTGTGTTGATGTTTTTCAAATCGATTCGTTTTCGCATGTAACAGTCGGGAATTCGTTGTGGGTTATTATGCATTTAACACAGCAGTACTTCGCTGCCTGCGCTCATCTTTACAGTTTGAGACGTTTGGTATTTTGACACAAAAAGCACTTCATACGTGAGGGGGTGAATGCAGGAACAAAAACATTATAAAACAGTGATCTACTCTAAAAAAAAAAAAAACAATAAAGTGAGCTTTTGATGAATACCCAAAGCCAATTTAATTTGTGATGAATCATTCAAGAATACAGCTGGAAGTACAGACTAATCACTTTTAGTGACCAATTGTGATACATATTTGTAATGTGCTCTCGCGGTGCAAAAGAAACAGGTAACAGGATTTCCTTGCCGAACATTTTTAAAAAGAATCTAGGCACCATTACTTAATTTGATAGAGATGTTTCATTTTATGTAAAGCATTTGGACCATCCTGCAAAAACCAGGAAGCGTAAGCGAAATCGAAAGCGAAATCTGTGGCAATGCATTCAGAATCCACGATTAGCGAAAACGAATCTTTGAAAAACATCAACAAAGAATGAAGCTATTTTGAAGAGCCTTAATTTGTGCGACTGAGTTTTTTTTCTTTTTTCATTTTCTTAAACCAGACACACCGCAAATGAAAAAATTTTGATAGTTTCTGAAAAAGTTACGTTCATTTTTTTTGAAGCAAATATAATTCCATATTAAACCAGACAGACTGTGAATGAACAGTTAAATGAACATTCACGTCAGAGAGCTCACCGCAAGGGACAGAATCGATTCAAAGCCATAAAAATAAATAATGCTAGCGGACATAGAAAATTCTTGGCAGTATCCTAACTAAATTAGAAACTGATTTGGCTCGTTTCGATTCGCAGTGTGATGTCAGCATGTTATTAATATTGGCACACACATAGGCTAATGGGTCTTTTTAAAATTCGATTAAACTGTTTGTCTTCACTTTTTCACCATATTGAATGGGTTTTACTGAGCTTATTGTAGTTTATTATGGGATTGCAACAAGGAGTTTGGCCAAAATTAGGTATTTTAGAAGGCAACAATTATGCCTATAATGCCTTAAAATGCTAGGAAGGGAGCTCATTAGGTTTTGGAGCAGAGCTGTAGCTGCCATAAAAAACAGATGAACACTCAGCAGAACAGTTTATCAGACTGAACAAGCACGACACTAACAGCAGCAGCCGTTGGACATGTTTGCCAGCAGAAGGTCAGAATGCTGCGAGGAGAAAATGTCTGTGACCTTTCCTGTAAAGTTCAATCAGTTTTGAGCATTCAAAATGCAGAAAGTGACATCCGGACGGATCCTGTTGATCAGAAAACAGCAAATACACAAACACACATTACAGCTGCAAGTCAGTTGCAAGTGATGCTATACGTCCAGACTAGGAAGTGAACCTCACTCGCGTCTGTCTCTCAGCGGGGCCAATTTAACCTCTCTACGCCTCTGTAATTGAAAAGAGAGAGGGGGTAGATGGGAAACCCTGCACACCCGACATTTACCGAGATTGTTCTGCTTGTTCTCCTTCAAATTTCTCCAAACACCAGGTGCTCTCGAAGGTCTCTGATATCTAATCACATCCTCCAAGCAGCTCTCTGGTTACTCGGGTGAACGCTGTCCTGAAATCTCTTCCACAGCTGACTGGATTTCTCTGTAATTACAGAGCGGCTGTCTCAAAGTCTTGACATCCAGAAACTCTGTACTGCACTGTTTCTCTCTAAGGCTTTTCACACTACGCTTAACCCTGGGTTAACATCTTTTTAACCCTGAGTTAATCCATGTGTAGCATTACTTTTAACCCTGGGTCATAAAGCCCTGCTGACCTTGAATTATACCAAAATGGATCAAAATGAAATTAGAGTGCTAGAATATTTTTGCAAGTCTTTAAAAGAAAGGTCTCAGACTTTTTGACAAATGGTTATTAAACCAGGCTGAATGCTCATCTCACCCTGTACTTGTCCAGTCTTGTAAATATGCAAATAAGAACATTCATCCAGAGTTTACAATGTAAAATCCTTAAGCCTGACTAGTCAGGATTAAATAACCAACCTGGGATTGAGTTCAACAAGGCCTGGTTTTAATCTGAGTGCTGGATGATGCTCGAGATGATCTGCTAATATACAATTCGTGAAACAGGGCATCTGTGAGTTTACTGTGGCCGGCTGCATCATTTCCCTCATGTTGTTCCGTCTGTGTGATAATTATCATTAAGCAGATGTTTAAAATACAAAAATGGTGATGCAGCAGGTGGGAGACATCCGTAACTCCTCTGTGTGCTCATAGAGGATGTGCATGGAAACTGCATTTGTAAAAATAGTAATTAGTAGTGTCACACGTGGACTGCTCTGTGGAGCATGTGAAAATCCAGCAGGCTGTGGAAGAAAGCCAGCGTTTAGACTGTAATGGACTGATTTAAAGTACTTAAATGACGCCTGGTAGTGTCAAACACAGCCTGTAATCTGCACTAACACTGATGTTTGTTTAGCTGTCCATAGAGACGTATCTCTAAACCTGAGGATTATTCCCTGTTTACGGTCTGATGGCACATTTCTAGATGTCAAAACATTACAGACGTGAAGCTGTTTGAAATGTCTTGAGACTAGTATATAAACATCACTTTTCCTGTCAGTGTAGCTGTTTTTTAATGCTTCTGTTTTTATATTGTCTGATGTCTTTCTCATTTTGAAATTTGTCGATTTCCTGTTAGTTAATTTGTGTTGTGAATGTTATCTGCCTGCAGATGTCTCTTGTTGAGCACCAAATGTTTGAACACAACCTCATTTGTTGCATTATTCACGACAATTTTTTTTCATCCAGTCACGAATCATGATCTTCTTTTACTTTTTTTTAATAAAGACTCTTGGGTTCAACTTGAGACAGTTTAATATTGTGATATATACGCTGAAAGCGCACCCCATATGACCTGATACCATCTGTTCTTCTGAGACACCTGCGCTGAGTACATGTCCCAGTCTTCACGTCTCTTGTTCTCTATCACAGATGAGACGTCTTTCGAAGCGGGAATCAAAGTCCAGATCCACACGCAGGATGAACCGCCTTTCATCGATCAGCTGGGATTTGGAGTGGCTCCAGGCTTCCAGACGTTCGTCTCCTGCCAAGAACAGCGGGTACCAAATCATTGTTCTTTTTGTAAATTTCTTAATGCTGGACTCGTCTCAAAATGCACAGGACTGCGATTGTGTCAATCTGTTGTTAAACTGCTTGGTTTCGGTTTTTGCAGCTGCTTTTTTTATGTATGTTTGTTTTTAATACTTTAATGTGGAGTAACACACTCCATTTGTGAAAGTTCTGATTAGCATTGTGACATTATTTTAAAGCCAATGAAGCACATTTTCAGACTTAATTATCATATATGTGACCCTGGAACACAAATCCAGTCTTAAGTCGCTGGGGTATATTTGTAGCAATAGCCAAAAAAACGTTGTATGGGTCAAAATTATAGATTTCTCTTTTATGCCAAAAATCATTAGGATATTAAATAAAGATCATGTTCCATGAAGATATTTTGTCAATTTCCTACCGTAAATATATCAAAACTTAATTTTTGATTAGTGATATGCATTGCTAAGAACTTAATTTGGACAACTTTAAAAGTGATTTTCTCAATATTTAGGTTTTTTTACACCCTCAGATTCCAGATTTTCAAATAGTTGCATCTCAACCAAATATTGTCCGATCCTAACAAACCGTTCATCAATGGAAAGCTTATTTATTCCACTTTCAGATGATGTATAACTCTCAATTTAGAGAAATTGACCCTTATGACTGATTTTGTGGTCCATGGTTACATATATACACTGTTTATATAGAGAGAGAGTATTCATAATGTGTATATAATATGTAGCCTGTAGTATAGTATTCATTCATCATGGTATAATAGTAACTGCCTTTAATATTAATTTAAATTACAAATCATTAACAGTATAACAGTAATTTTGGAAATAATGGGACGTTCACATTTTGCAAATGACAATGTTTGGTGAAAATGTGCTTAAATGCAATGAATCAGAATGATCTTTATTCACAGAGTGTTTGCAAACACACAAGGAATTTGTTGTGGGGGTTTTTTAGGAGCACTTGGTACATACATGTATATGACGAGAACAGAAAGAACATTTAAATAAGTAAGACTTAGGAAAAAACTGTTTTTATGTCTAGTGCTCAGAGATCTGTAGCGTCTGCCTGAGGGGAGAAGTGCAAACACGTTGTGTCCGGGGTGAGAGGGGTCTGTGATGATGTTACCTGACCGTTTCTTCACTCTGGAGTTGTACAAGTCCTGAATGTTGGGCAGGTGCACACCAATTATCCTTTCTGCTGTCCTGACAGTATGTTGCAGTCTTCTTATATCTGATTTGCTGGCTGACCCAAATCAGACAGTTATAGAATAGCACAGAACCGACTCAATAACAGCTGAGTAAAACTGTGTCATCTGCGCCTGTGGCAGGTTGAACTTTTTCAGCTGACGAAGGAAGTTCAGTCAATGTGATGTGAGATGGTGCCCTTGAATCTGCATGAGTCCACTGCTACCACAGTGCTGTTCATGTATACACTGCTGAAAAAAACAAAACCTGTAATAAAATATACTTCATTTTCACTATTCAGAAAAATATAATGGTTATAAAATTAGCTTTTCCACTATTCAAAAAATAAATTCCTGTTTTTTTTTTTTGTTTGATTTTGGACTGAGATATGATGTGAGATTCACCCGAGAATAAATTTGGTCTCCCACAACCACAAACATGATTTGATTTTCAAATGAGAGTGAATGGACTACACAGAAGTCGACCCTGCTGCCTGGAATAGATATTATTTATGTATAGGATTCTCAGAATCCATGTTTAATTTTCATGAAGGCCACATCATAAAATAAAAAGAGTAACTTTGTTTCAGTGAGAGAAAGAAGCAGTCGAAATCAAGGTGCATGTGATCGATAAAGAGTCAAAGAGACGGATAGACAATCTGAATGGCTGAAGACAGACAGAAAGGTGGTTGATATGCACAGACGGATCTCTGTTCTTGTAATTGGAGGTCACTTAGTCTCCCATGTGCAGTGGATTGATTTTAGTAACATTTCCCCTCATTTATTTTCCTCTTACATGAAGATCAAGCCTGTGTCTCTAGATGCATCACTAAGATTCAATGTCATTGGCTTTTACAGGATTAGCATCCATCTCCGTCTGTCACTCTGACAACTGTATTTACTAATGGATGCTACTCTCAGACTGTGCTGAAGACTGAATAATGTTTATATGTGGTTTACTGAAGTCAATTTGTTACCATACCAGTAGGTACTGGGTCAAAAATGTGGTTTTGTTTGATTATTTTGTGTATCCACCACTCAGTACTCAACGGGGAATTTGTATTGCTCTGTGTACACACAACAATGCTATTTTCTTTAAATTCTTTCAGTGTTGTTCTTTTAATCGCAAACACACCTTTGAGTAAATGAGGCTTTTTATAGAATATGCCAGATTCATTAGACACTGGCATTCGCGTCACACAATTAATATTGCATTATTAGCACTGTGACATTAACATGTTGCCAAGCTAACAAGGCAGTATCCTAATAACATGCACAAATGTTGGGCAAAATTGCTGTTTTTAATAACTTTAAACTATTTTTAACAGTCTTTTCCCCCACTGATCTGGTTGCAGTGCATTCTGGGATTGGATACATGCCATCACAAGGTGTCTTAGGAGGCAGCATAATAATGCCATCTGTCTTTCAGAACAGTGTTCACATTGAGGATCCTTCAATGCCCTTCAAATGCTGCCTATTATGCCAGCTTATAGTTTTCAGAGCGAAGTCAACATGTCAGAATGATGCTGTTGGTGAAGCTTGCATTGTTTTGAACCTGAAACATTCCTCTAAGGTTTCAAGTAGAAAGTTTATAGATAGTGAATTCATATGCAGTAATGTTATGTAAAGCATTAGCTTGCTTTAGCTTTAGTGTCTGGAGTTTGTGTGTGTGTGTGTGTGTGTGTGTGTGGCGCATATGCAGGATTTGTTTGTGGTGTCCGTGTGTGTGCATTTCTGAAGCTGATAGTGAGGTGTCTTCAGGGATTATAACGTTGTCCTAAACCTAGTGATTTGCCAAATAGAGTTTTTGCAATGGCTGTTCCGAAATGTATGCATAAACATTATGCAGCCTTGTAAGATAATTGGTTTGGTTGACTGCAACATCACATGTATATGGAAGCCCGTGTCCGCCACTGAATAAAAAAAAAAAAAAAAGGTTATTGCGACTTCACAGAATTGCGAGTTATAAAGTCAGAATTGTGAGATTAAAACTCGCAATTCTGAGAACATATCAGTCCCCCCCCCCCAAAAAAAAAATTGGACTTTAACTCGCAATTCAGACTTTTTTTCTCACAATTCTAACTTTTTCAGAATTGCAGGTTTATATCTCGCAATTGCAAGTTAAAGTCCAATTATGAGGGGGAGGGGCGACTGATATATTCTCAGAAGTGCAAGTATATATCTCATAATTGTCTTGCAATTGCGTGTTTATATCACACAATCCTGACTTTATATCTCACAATTGTCTCACAATTGCGAGTATATATCATGCAATTCTGACTTTATAACACGCAACTGCAAGATATAAACTCGCAATTCTGAGAACATATCAGTCTCCCCACCCCCTCAAAATTTAACTCGCAATTGCAAGGTTATTTCACCCAATTCTGATTTAAAAAAAAAAGTCAGAATTGTGAGATAAAATGTCGCAATTACTTTTTTTATTATTATTAATTGGCGGAAACAGGCTTTTTTTAATTATTCATTGGAGGAAACGGGTTTCCATACATGTATACTAAATAATGCACCTCAGTTTGAAAACTTGAGAGAAATGTCAACACAGCTCCAAATAAATCATTTATTTAATATTTCAAAATGATCAATAAAATGGTTACAATTGTGAATAGTTATGCTTATTAGATCAAGATTGTTAAACTGTCAGCAACATGTTGATGTCAAACTCTTTTGGAAGCCATTGTGATTTGAGTCTTTGCTGCATGCCGTGCGAGGAGCGATATTTGTGTTGCTGTCTTGCATTTTGATTGTAGTTTAAATTATATTTTTGATGGAATAACATGATGGAATAATAGTTTCTTTCTGTCTTGTAGCTGACATATCTTCCTCCTCCATGGGGTGACTGTAAGGCAACAGCAATGGACTCTGATTTTTTCAGCACATACAGTATCACTGCCTGCCGCATCGACTGTGAGACACGCTATCTGGTGGAGAACTGCAACTGCCGCATGGTGCACATGCCTGGTAATGTATCAACAGAACCAGATATATGATATGATGTCTGCAGTGTTATAGAACTAGAATTATCTGTTATTCTCTTGTGAGCACCAAAAGGCAAAGCAAATATTTGTCCTGAGTTTAATCATTTTGGTTTTATTCTTCAGCCTGATTTCTCAAACACCCTAAAATCTTAAACTTAGTAACTACAGTGAAAGAAACTTGAGAGAATCTCATTTCCCACAAAGCCTCATCTTTTTTAGTGTCTCTACTAATTTAGTGCAGACTGGCCACCAGTCATTTAATGAATTATTAAATGAATTGCTCATTCTTGTGGTGGATAAAATGTTTTCAAGCTGTTGCTTCTTAAGCCTGTGATTTTTAAACCCTCGCTGTGCTCCTGAAGCTGTTTAGCATGTCGTCTTGCTTAAATTCTAGTTACCAGTTTTTGGCTTATTGAAAGTAAGAGGATTTTAACCTTAGCAAGTAGAAAACCACAATTTCATGCAGCCCTGTTAGGATCCAGCATCCCACTGAGTTCTGTGCGTCAGTTTGAAACATGTCCCTCTGTTCCTCTCTAAAGACTTGTCATTAAATAGATCTGAACTGCGTCAAACAGGGATTTGCTGTATCTTCAGTGCCATCTACACGGTGACAAATCTGGAAGGCTGTGGTTATAATCAACAAAGCTATCTGCACTGCATGTGGACAACATCGTTATAGTCAACAGCAACTTCGCAGACAGTAGCTTTGTAGACCATTTTTTATTATAACTAGAGATTTGTAGCCAACTTTATTGATTTGAACACAGCCTTGTTGAGAAGCAAACTAGTTTATTATTACAAGAACATTCTAATTTGGTCACATCACTGGCTTATGTGGTCTAGACATGTTTTTTCATTCAGCGTCGATTGTACGCGCTCTTTCTCTCTCTCTGCAAGAGTCCTTGAAATATTCGAAGAAACTTCCAGACCTGGATAAATAAAACTAATCAAAAGAGGAAATCAGATTTTTGAGGAGACGTTCAGAGCTGATAACAACTGCGTTATGGAAGACGACACGTTTTAATTAACAGACAGAGAGAGGCTCTTTCATTTCACCTTTAGTCAGAACATTGTGTTCTTCTATCTCTGCGGCACATCTTTTGTTCTTTATCCTCACGCTTTTCTTAAAGGGTAACTCACACAAAAACATGTTCAGTTCTTATTTCACCCCAGAATCAAAAGCAAAATATAAGAAAATACATTATACATGAAGCAAATTAAGTCTATTTTGTATAGTAACTGTTATTTGCATCACAATTAAGCATATTTCTCATCACTGTAATTTTACTTCAGGGTTTGTTTGTTATTCTCATTATTCTTAATGATGTTTCTCATTAGATTCTCATTACTGTAATAAAGTCAAAAAATCTCTTTTTATTGACGTCAGAATAAATTAAAGACAGCACAAATACTACTATAGTGTATATACTTCACAATTTAGATATGTTTTATTTTTTTATTTTTTAGGTAAGAAAACTAAGGATTTTTTTTTTTTTTTTTGAGGATTATAATACCTGTTTTAGACATTTATTTATTTAATGCACTTAAATTTTTATGGCAATTAATTTGCGGTACTGCCTAACTTGTGGTAGTTTAAATAAATAAAAATGACAATAAATGAATTAATCACTGTGTCCAGACCAGATTATTTCCATGACCTTATTGCAATGGGAATCTGATTAAAAAAAAAAAATCTACATTTAAATTAATAAGTGAAGTAATGAAGTAAAATGTCCACAGTCAATACAGTAATGGTGCTTAATTGTTATTAATTGCAAATTGTAAAAGAAAAAACTTAATGATCGTAAAATAAGTTTGGTTTTCTTAATGCAAAATATGATTTATTTTGATTTTGGGGTTAAAATGACCTGGAATGAGTTAAAATTATAAAATTACAGTTGCAACTAAAATGATACTGTATTGAATATGTTTCTCAGAGTCATCTTTGCTTATAGGCTGTGTTTGTCTGTCTTCAGGAGACGCTCCATATTGCACTCCAGAACAGTATAAGGAATGTGCAGATCCCGCTCTAGGTGAGAAATTAGCTGCCTCCGTTCTGAACACGTTTCAGTCTAGAGGCCAGTTCTCCTCTCTGAACCCATCCGCTCCTCATCACTGATGTCTGAACCTGAGGCCATGATGGGACAGCTGGATTTATGACCCCTTCTAACCGCAACACCCACTTCCCCAAGCCTTTTTATACTAAATCATCTGTCCCGTTGTTTTTCCAGCCAGGATTTTTGAGGTTAAGAGAAATGTTCTGTCTTTTTCTCCGGCTCTAGATTTTCTGGTGGAGAGAGACAATGACTACTGCGTTTGCGAGACGCCCTGCAACATGACACGCTACGGCAAAGAGCTGTCCTTCGTCAAGATCCCCAGCAAAGCCTCTGCCAAATACCTGGCCAAGAAGTACAACAAGACGGAGCAATACATCGCGTGAGTCTTGGGTTCAAGCCCAAATCCTAGACCTAGAGTTTTGGCCATGACAAGACATTTGTCGATTTATATTTCTCTCACATTGCACTAGATATCTTAGAAAACTTGGTACACCAAAACACTGAGCAGTTTTGCTAATCTGACATTGTGCAACTTTATATATACAGACACTTTAAATAACAAATATTTACATAATTGAGAAAAGTACTTGTTTTTAACGAATATTTCTTGCAATAAACTTCAGTAAATCGCAAAAAATTGCCAATTTCAAGAAATGTGTAATTTATGATTGTTTGTTATGCCCTAAGTGTTATTCCTCACTTGTTTAATTGTCCAGATTGGCAGCTGTTTAGTGCCTCGTCAGTAATAAACCATGATCTTTGTCTGCCCTCGTACAAAAAGGGAGGTCAAGAAAGTTGCTGCTCTTAGTTTGCTGTGTATTCCACAGGCAGTTATTCTAGTTTAGGTATACATTTACATGCTAAGATGTAAATATTTAATGTCAGCTTGTTATGAACTATAAACTGGTGTCTGTTATTCGAAAGGAAAAAATATTGTTCCTAAATTATCAAAATAAAATGACTCTTCAGCTGATGTGTTAACTATTACTTCAGTGAAACTGGTTGTGCTGTTCCAGGTTGAATTATTAATTTGTGAAATTATTACGGCAGCCTAAATGCACAAAACAGTGACCAAAATTGATCAAGATTTCATGAGACCATTTCCTTCTATTTGCCTGATCTAAATGGAGAAGAACTTTTATTTGCAGTGTTTTGCATTTAGAAAATGAAAAGAGAAGTCAAGTGAAACCATTGTGAATTATTTGCGGTATTTTACATTCAGAACAGGGAAAGAAAAGTTACTGAAGACCTTGGGAGGATTTAATCTTCTAAACGCATCAGCTGAATGCCTCTATTTCGTTTTCTGCTTGTTCCCAAAAATATTGATGACTATCCAGAGAAAATGCTCAAAATCAGATATCTGCCATGGTTTCTTCAATTTAGGAAATGAATCATACGTAACCATAAATCTGCCATTATCTACTTGTCTTTGACAGTAATAGGGTTATGTATTAATTTAAAGCAGATGATTTGAACCCAGATGATGTAATGTCTGGGTTTTAAAGGAGGAAGATAGGTTTTCTTTTAATATTTGGTTTTAAAGTAGCACCTCATTAAAATTCTTCAATAAACCTGCTGCAAAAGAACCGTTAAGGCTAACCTTTTTAGTGTTTTTGGCTTCTAGGTAGCTTTCAAGAGCTTGAGCAAACACTCGTAAAATAACTGCAGCTGTCATCTGTACCTTAATTAAAACATTTAATATGTATTCAGAGGGGATCAAAAAATTTAAACTTTCACACCATCTGCAGTGAATGTGTGCATGTTCTTAATAAAAACTGAATTAATTTTAATTAAAAGTCAAGTAAATTATAGCAATTTGATATAAAGTCTAAAGTGCCACTACTTGATGTGCAAAAACGTAACAGATACACTCAGAATCAACTCCAGCTGTGTCTAAAATGGCCCAAGGTCTCTGCTAGCTCGACTGGCTCGAGAGAATGAAATGCTGTGAAATTGACAGATTGTGGATCAATGCTTGGAAGATGGTTTGAAAGCTTGGGAGGGTTGTGGAAGTAAATGCAGCTGGGGTGTCCTCACCTTTCCCTTCTGTTCTCCCCTTTAGAGAAAACATCCTGGTGCTGGACATCTTTTTCGAGGCCCTGAACTACGAGACCATCGAGCAGAAGAAAGCCTACGAGTTAGCCGGCCTTCTCGGTGAGCTGCGTTTTCTTATATGTCAAGAGATGAATTCACAAGTCTTGAAATGATTTTATCCTTTGATATTTCCAGGTGTTCTTTCACTGTGGGCACCGTGTAAAATAATAATTGTTAACAAAATATCTTCCTCAAAATAAGTCAGTGTTTCATATTTTTTAGAAAGTCTAACTTCCGATAACTAACTTATAGTGGCTGTAAACAGAGAACATAAAGACCACAAAGTTGTTGAACATCAAAAAAATTGCAAACAGCAGCTTGTTATTTTAAAATCCATATATGTTGCAAAGCTTGTTTGTTTGTTCATGTGGCTAATTACTGAACTGAACCGTTTCAGGTGACATTGGCGGACAGATGGGGCTGTTCATCGGGGCCAGTATCTTAACCATCCTGGAGCTCTTTGACTATCTGTATGAGGTAAGACCTCCATGACTCAAATCCAAACCTGCATCTGTTATTTCCTCTTTTCTCAATGTATTAAAGACCCTTCAGAAATAATTACCTTGAAACTTGACAGCAGTGGAAATTTCTGTCACTCAAAATGGCACATTTTCCTTTACCCCATAATTGTGTTGAATATGACCTTCACAAAAGCAGTGCTCTCTTAGCATTTCTTAGCTTTCTTCCACTTGAGACCCCTTGCCACACTCAGCATCTGAATGAACGGAGTGTAAAAATATCATTAGCTTTCAAGCCTTTGCTCAGGATGTGATTGCTTTCAAGATATCAATACCTTAAAGCAAAGAGTGGAATTATCTCTTGATTGGGAAAATTGTCATTGGCTATGATGATAGGCAATCGAGCAGGCAGGCAAGCAGAACAGTGCAGAAGCAGACTACTAGAATCTTGTCAAAGCAAGTTGAGGACTCAGTGTTGTTGGCAGATGCAGTGCTTCGAGCATTATGAAGAAATAATTTTGGTGTGCATGCAGACACTCTGTCATTAGCATCTTAATCAACTCAACGTCTGCTAAGAATATTGTCCTCTGAACTTCTGTTGAATACAAAAGAAATACATACTTCTGAACTGCAGAAAATAATTACACACTTCAGATGGCGAAGTTGTGTTAAAGGCATTGCAGCATCATTCCCCCTTTTGACAATTTTCAGTTTAAATCGTTAAATGTATGTTTTTGTATTTGACCATATGGCCATTTCAGATGGCAGTGTTGATTTTAAAATGTTGAATATATAGAAAAATACCTCTGGTGCCGTGAGTCATAAATCATCACAATACTCATGATTCTGCTTAATGTTATATTGGTGGCAAGATCTTTGCCAAACCCCCAATCCTGCAATGCATCAAGACATATGACTTTAAAAACAGGGAGGTGGTGCTAGGAGAGCTATTTTTCTTGTCTGTTCTCTAGGACGCTCCTTGGGTATATCTGTATGGCAGTGATTGATAACAGATCACACAATCTTTTACAGGAAGTGCTGACTTGCACCTCTTCGCAACAGACTCATATGAGCCTTTGGAAAACAAAAGCAAAGGCGCAAGCATTCAAGGTGTTTCTGCTGAAAGATAAAAGAGACAAAAAATGAAATGTAAAACGGATATTTCATTCAAGAATGCAAAATGTGTCATAACTGACTTACCTTAAATGTCGCTTCAAACATGAATGACATTCTTTTTTCAGTAGAATGCAAAAGGAGATGTTTAGCAGACTGTTCATACAGCTTTATGAAAACAGTTTCTGCATTCACAGAATTATTTCATTTATCTCATCATTCCCAATGAAGAAATGTGGGATGTTTTGGGGGCCTTTATCAGAAATAGAGAGAGAAAAAACCTAGACTGCCCAATATGCGTATTTTATTCTGACCAAAATCACACATTACATAGTAATTCATGATTTTCAATTTGTATGTACAGTACAGACCTTTTTGGGGGACTTAACAGTAGTGGCTAAGGTCTGGACAAGTCTTATGAAGCAGTATGACAGTTTTGCATGAGGTAAATATTATTTAGCACCTGAGACATTTAAATCATTTTTAGTGATTTATCTTCCCAGAAAAATGCTTGCATTTGGGGTTCTTTACCCAAAACCATTCTTGTGGAAAATATAAATAAATCTAGCAATGCACCAATTTTGATAAATTGACACTCCACGTGAAAAGTCCCTAGAGTCGGATTCAGACTCAACGGCAGGCTCTGAGTAACGCCTGTGACATTAGGACACAGATGGAAGACAGGCTGTCAGATATGGCAGGTGGAAGCTGGCATCATTTGCAGGAAATGAGACACAAATACTGTCAGTTCCAGGACTTGTGTTTGTGTAATCTGGCTGGTTTAAACTGACTTCTGGTACATGACAGCCAAAAGCCAATAACAAACAATACATCATCCATCCATCGTGTTGTTCTGTGTGTCAGGAGGCCCTCATGGGAACTGGGGGGAAATGCCCCAGTTACGAGTTCAAATCTGTTACTTCATACTGTTTCTGTCAATCTCTAGTAAAGCAGCGTCTGGAGACAAGAACATTCTGAGTTCCTGGAAAATTTCCGAATGTGTGCTTTACTCGAGAAAAAAAGATGCAAATAGGACTTGCCTAGTCAAACCCCCAAAGTTTTCAGTTCCATGCATCCATTTCTGCCATTCTAATCTCACAATGGATGTTTTTCTGCAGTTATCCTTGGATGTTACATTAGCATTTTTTACCTTTTTGTTTCATGCTTTTCTGATTTATATCAGATGTTCAAATAAAATTTCCAATAAGATCAAAACCTTCAAAAAAAGCTCTCCACATGACTATCCATAGCTGATATCATAGTGTGAACCAAACAGCAGGTTTTACCTCTGGGTTTGTTTTCTCTCTTCAAAGGTGATCAAGTTCAAACTGTGTCGCTGTGCCAAAAAGAAACACCAGCGGAGCAGCAACAACGATCGAGGAGCCGTTCTCAGCCTGGATGACGTGAAGCGTCACGTCAGTAACTATCACACCAGTATCTGTGTTGGCCAATAAACTCATACTTACAGACAGTAAAGACTATGTCCAGAATAGTATACTGTCATATTACTCATACTATATGTCTGCAGTATTCAATATGTTTACTGTGGACGTATGCAGTTTTTTTAACCAGAAGACCAACTACATTATATGCCTATACAACACACAACACTACATGAGGTGCTGCATCCCACAATGCAACATGCTCAGCTTCCATTGCCAGAAATATTAGTTATATCAACTGTGTTTTTTTTTGCATTATCTTGAGTTACTATTTGATTAAACTGACAAAAGCTCAGACATTTTTACACAATTGTATTTTCGGAGATGGTAACTGGATGCCACTCGCTGAATTCACATGTACAAAATCAGGTCATGTTTGAAATAGTTTTTGGGTCAAACAGTGTAATGTTTCAGATTCTATTTATTGCCTAATTTTAGGAAGTATTCAGTTTACACTGTACAGTTTCTGAATATCTATCTTTCCTTTCAGGCTCCCTGTGACAACCTTCATACCCCGTCAACCTACCCAGCCAACATGCTACCTCACCATCCTGGCCAGGGCAACTTCGAAGACTTCACCTGTTGAGCGTAAAGTAAGAGCCTGACAGAAAACAACCAAAGCTGACCACATCAGTACGGACCCCATTCACAACCGGACATTACGGAACAACCTTATGGATCTGCTACACACTAGAAAACCATAATTTCTTGAGATATATCCAGGCGTCAGAGGAATGATACCAATCAACAAAGTATATTTTCACTAAAATGTTCCATGGAAAACTTTTGATGTTTTTTTGAACATTTCAAGGAAATACTGCCTCAAAAACAAAACTCCTTGAAGTATAAGAAATTACACATTATGTGACTTGGACATCGAATAGCTTTCTGCAGCTGGACCCTGATGCCTTTTGTGTACACAATGATGACTCTAAACTGTCTTAAGACCAGTGGCTTACGTAGGTCAGTAGATATAGCGCTTATTCACTATATGTAGCCTCATTTGTCCAATCTGCTGGATCGATTCAGCCTCAGTGTATCTCACGGGAATGTAACTTCCCGAAAACCGTGGCCATTACAAGTGTTAAAAGGGGGGTTTTGGGATGCTGGAGGGTTCAGGTCCCATATGACATTGTGTTACAGATCTCATCTTGTAAATGCATGCTGGTCGTCTTGTGCATGTTTTTAGTTTACTTAGATTTCATTATTACTATCGCCAAGTTTGCCTCAATTATATACAAGTGTTAGAAGATGGTGTAAAGTTTGTTTTCGTGTGTATATGCGTGCGTGTGCAGGTTTTACTGTTCTTGTGGGGACTAAATTTCTCAATGACCCCAGAATAATGGCAAGCTGACAAAACTACAGAGCACATCTCTTCAAGGATACAACTGTTCAAAAAGAAACTAATCAATGTATAAATTCATATCTAAAAATGCCAAAACGTTTAGGATTAGTCTGTTGTATAATCAGCATATATGACTAACAAGAAATGTGAATAGGAAGTCCCCAAAAGATATTTGGACATAAAATATTCATGATTCATGATTGTTTATGTGTGCATGAAGGTGTGACTGAACACGAATGTTTGTGACGAATTTTTCATCATTTGCGTGGTCTTGCTGGTCTGTTTCTGGATGAAATCGTTTCCAGGATCTGGAATGTAACAAACCAAAGAGTTTGTATCGCTGGGTGGATCAGACCGATCGCTCGTACGGCACACCAGTCACGAACGCTAACTATTGTAGTGGTGCGTACATATGTGTGCATGTATGTCCGTGTGAGACTGTTATTCTTGTCTTTATTTGGATTCTGTTAATGAAAACTGAACTGTACTTTTAACAACTTATAGTTTATTTGAATTCTGTACTTGCAAAGACGTATGTTAATGTCGCAAACTTCATATCAAAGCACAAACAAGACCACCAATATGTAAAGGTGATGTTAAAGAATGATAAAATATTCTTATCCGTGTATTCATAATAATCAGCAGATTCATTAGTACTCTTATTCTTTCCCTTGTTTTTTTACTACAAACGTACATATTGCCTGATAGTGCAGTCGGCAGATAATAGGCTGTTCTATTTATCTATGAAGGTATAATAAATCTCATTCATAATTTTACATATGTCTCACTGTTAATTCATTCAGCTTTAAGGTGGATGTCAGTAGATTGTTCATGTTTAACTTCAGAAGTAGAAGGAGAATAATTCTTCAAGATGTATCCACAATTAACGGACATGTACAAGACTGCAAGCTTACAATACATTTCTTTAGCCATGTTGAAAAGTAGTTTTACTGTATTTTAGTATAATTTTCCATTTCCACCAACAAAAGAACACAGACTTTCAATAACTCTTAACAAAACTGGACCTCATGGAAATTATTCAGCTGCAGTATTCTTTACAAAAATGGACTAAAAATGGTTCTGAATTTCAAGTGGGTTCCGATTTCGAGCCTTACTGTTCACTTTCCTCAGAAGTATTCATGAATTCAAACGGCAGGTAGAATTAATTTTGAACCTACATTATGGAAAGTAGAAAGAGGGAGATGAAAGATGAAGGGGATGTTCATGAGCATCAGACGGTGTCAGGATACAGGACATGAGTGCATGAGCTGAAAGATCAAACCCAAGAGGAATAAGAGAAAATCCAAACATGAGACATCCATCAAGATCGTTGGAGGACATCCGACCCCGACTCTTCTCAGGAAAATGTATATTAAAGTGGCCTACTGGCATCAGAACCATGATTAAATATAAACCGCAGTTCACGTATAACAGGACTGCATTGTCCAAAGTCACCCACAGGCTTTCGATGTGGCCTCGCGGTGGTTTAGAACATGTTCTGTTTGTTTAAAGGAAGTTAAGGACATCACAAATGACTGATGAATGTCATTTCATTCTGTCGTCTCTTGTGCTGATGTGGGAACATCTCTGGCAGATATAGGGAAAACTGCCAATGACTTCAGGCAGCACAACCCAACCGTCAGTGCATCCTGATGAGGATCTTGTAGTGCAACACTAGTGCCTTTGAGACGTACCTTGTCCTCCAAACGCATCAAATATACACATTTGGAAAGATGCATTTAGTCTTGATTCGGCACAGCTGCTGCTGTTGTGAATGCGCAATTTGTTTGGGGTTTCGAACAAATATCCCTTTAAAGCCACATCCCAATTTTTCAAACTATCCATCCTAAATTGTATGCAAATGATTTTGTGCATCTACAATCACAGTATGTTAAAAAATACAAAAAAAAACAAATCAAAATGTATAAGTATGTGTAATTCATTCTTATTCATTAATAATAAAAAAAAAAAAAATATAAAAAATTAGTAATAATATGCTTATTTTAGCTGTCAATGCCAATGCTAGTTGTATATGGTACATTTTTAACTAAAAGAAAACACTGTAGTACCATGTCCAAAAAAACAGTAATACTGTGGTGAAAAAAAAGATTCGAACATGTTTTATAGTTTGTGATTGATGCGTGTCACCTGATAGATGCTACGTTCCTATAACGCATTATCACATTAGCGGTGTCACTTAATTTTTCAGATCATCTGAAACTGTGAAAATGGAACTACCCTACAAGCCTCTTTGAGTTCATCACACTGGTACTCGCTCATTGAAAATGAGTTACTATTCATTTCCCATAATGCAACTGTCAAGAGTTTCTGCCCTTGTGCCAATTTATCCTGTCGGATCTTCGTGGCACAATTAGAAGCTGCAGCCATTTGTCACTGATAAGAGTGTCATCGTGCTCTTTGAGAGGATTAATAAGAACTCCAAAGACTGGCTCTTTTTAACCGGGTCGACTGGAGAGACCATCATTTGCTTTCATGCCAGTTTTGCATGCATCCATCGTATTTAGAAATTCTGGCATGTGTCTATGTGTCATCAGTTGCCCACTAGGTTCATCAATAATCTTTTTGTGCTGGAGGACACTGAGATACCATTGGCAACAATACTTTGGCTTTGGCAGCAAAAATCTTAACATATCAGTTTTAGCTAACAGGAAAACAAAAATATGCAAGAAGCTACAGTAAATAAGCTCTATTTAGTTTGCAGTACCTACATCATCACTGGCATATACGCTGGTGTTCAGGTTACAGTGAATTGATAAAAGTTATTCACAGTTAAATAACCCTGTGAAGAGTCCTCATGGTTTTATCCTGCAAAAAGACAATAAAAATCTGATTAAAACGATGTAAAATTTTACTCACTTATTCAATCCAGCATTAACTGCTGAAAATAACGACTATATGGTGATTCTGAGGAAAAACACTGTTGGAACATCAGCTGTGACTAATATTATGTACTTTACATAAATGTCCTCAAACTCTGCTAATAATAACATCTGTAAGCAGTTTATTATTATTATTAGAAATAGTCATACGAACACGAAACAAAGGACGAATCTCACATTAATAATATCACGTCTACATATCATGAGGGATACTTTTACTAAAATTATATGTTATCGATGAAAATAATTTATTAAATAGCTTACATTTTGACGGAGCTGAAAGTGACGCTTACCTCACCACAAACTACTTTGCGCGCGAACTGAGGAAAAAATGACATCACGCATGCGTCAGTACTAGTATACAGTTAAATATGCGATTTTAATATTGTAATAATATAAATTATAATACATGTACATTGTATATTACAATTCAAAAATAGGTTTTTGTTCGATTTTGATAGTTGTAATATTTTTGAGGTGCATTGTGTGATTTATGGTCGTTTCAATAGACATAAAATGATAACCATAATAGCTATGCCTGGACAATATCGTGGACACAGCATCTGTTTAAGAAATTAATATATTAAAATGTCTCAGAGAACTGATCTAGTTCGAACTTTATTCACTTTATCACTTCGCTCTTATTTTCAACCATTAACAATTTAGTTTAGAAATAGCTAACAGTGAGATATCTTCATTTTGTGTTGATATAGCTTTGGCAGAATATATATTAACTTGATTTTAGTAAGTTTTGACAAGATAATGGAGTGTTAAATGTCCATATGGTATATTTGATGTTCATATTTGTGTTTATTGATCAGAAGTGTGGGTGGGAAGCAGGCTGATTTATATAATACAAATGAAATCCAACAAAACCTGCTGTTATCAGATCTTGTTCCTTCATATCTTTTTCTTCTCTCACAATATGAAGTCTCAATAACAATAAAGTACCTTCTTTTATCAACATAATCACAAGTGAAGGGAGTAAACCTCATAAAGATGCCCTTTGCAGCATAAACTGAAGTGACTGAAATGAAAATAGCAGCAATTAAAACACTGTGAAAAACTGCTTTGAAAGGAAATGTTCACATTTACAGTATAAGGACAAACAGGTACAGGATGTGATCAGTTTTTGAGAGCATGAAGGATTCCCAGAAACTTGGAATATGTATTTATTTATTTATTTATTTAAAGGCCTGGGAAGGTCATTTTTTTTCTCTATAGTCTCCACTGAAACATTTTACCAGTAACATCACACCTCATACACATATATTTGCTCAGTGAATTAAGGGATTGATTTTAGAGTGCGCTAATGGGAAATAGTTTAATGATATCATCAGAGTGTTTGTGACCGCCGATGTGTGACTTATGGATACTGACGCAGTCGGCAGGAAGCCGATCAGCCCTTTTAATCAACTGCAGTGAGTGCTTAGCTGAACCACTTTGTGTGTGTATAAATCTGTGCATGAGGATGCACGCTCAAATGTCAAAATGAAGGACGTAGAGAGAGATGCTTGAATCCTAAATTACATGTGATTCTGATGTGCACTGCCGTGGACGGAGCTTTAAAAGTCATTTTAACCATTCAGAGTTGTGTTTTATTCACACAACCACCATAGATGATGACCTTTGACTCTTTCTCATAGTTCTCTCCTATTTTATGTTATTGTGTTTTTATTTACAACAATCTAAATTCAAATAGCTAAGAAAAGTGATGAAGCACAAATTTAAAAGAAAAATTAATTGTTGTGTTAGTGGTGTTTATACTTTATTTTCATATATATAATGGATATTATTATATAAAAATATTAGACCATCTCAAATTCTAGCCTGATGACTATTTATAGGCGTTTGTCTCCCTCTTTTGGATATAGTGTGAATTTATTCACATCCATTTGGGTCAAGCGTAAAAAACTCTTAATTTATATATTGGAGTATGTTGATTGTAATTTTAAAATTTGTATGTTTTTTTTTTTTTTTTTTTACTGTAAACCAGGAGTCAAAGTTTTTGTTCCAGAAAATTTAATTTACATTAAAGCCTTTCAGTACTGAATGCTTATTATTAATAAATGTAATATTAATATAAATAAATGAAAATTTTCATTATTAGAAATTTAAATCAGATAACATTACAATACATAGCCTACAACAAAAGAAATAATAATAAATGAAATTAATATATATATAAAAAATATATATAACGTTAAACATTGAGATTTTATTTTATTTATTTATTTATTTATTTATTTATTTATTTATTTATTTATTTATTTTTATTTAATTAAATTTATTAAATTCCCGTATAGACACATAAATCAATAAATCATACAAAATACGAATTAAAGTCTACCGGAAAAACTGACTATAGCGGGTTCTTATCTAAAAATGTATGTTAGGGTAAAATAATATAGAGTAAATAATAATGTTATAATAATATTAGTAAATATTATATAAAAACATAATAAACAAAAAAAATTTTTTTTTAAATCCTAAGCGATCAGATGACGTCAGCGCGCAAGCGGGATCTCTCTACACATCTCGCGAGACTCCGTCACGCTTCACTGTTGGTGCTCTTCAGCTCTCGCGATACTCGTTCACATCTCACCGGCGGTGTTGCTCTGCTCCGTCTGTTTGCGGCTCGGGGAGAAGATGGCGGCGCGTAACGTTAGTGGTTTTCAGCCTGCGACACCCGGAGGCGGCGGAGCCCCGATGGGGCCCGGGCCTCCGGTAGCCGGTGCTGGGCCCGGTATGGGTCCCGGTACGCCCTCGGGACGGATGGTACCCGGCGGCCCGCAGAACCATATGTATCGACCACCGATGCCCGGATACCCGGTAAGGCGCGAGGAGAACAAAGAAGCACCCTAACCTAGACGGAGGGCTTTGGTTTTAATGTTTGCATGCAGGGCCTATAGGGTTATTCAATGCATCAAACATTCAAACTGTTTTGAATCGAATTAAAAATGTTAAAATGAGAATATCTTGCATTATTATGCTCGCGTGCTGTGGTATTGATTTGAGTACCGTGCAAAGCATCAAACTCCATTTTTCTGATGTATAGCCCAAACCACATGATTTGAGTATTTCTCTTATAATTTGCATAAATAAAAATGAATCAGCAGTTAATTTTGATGACGTTAAGAGCGTTTCCGCAGAAAAGCTTGGATTTGTAAGGCCTAGACTAGGGCCTACAGGAGCATCATCCTGATGGATTTGTTGCATTGATGGCCAGTGTTTATGTAGATATTACACATTATATATTATGCGTGCAGTGTGCCTGAGACCACCAGTGGAAATACTTCTGGTTTGCGTTTTTCTGGCTGAACACATATTTATAATTTCTTGAACTATCAACAAACAGTGTACGCGAGAAGTTGATTGTTGATAGAAACATGGATAAGTCAGAATGATAATGTTCTTCAGCATGATTTGTGCTGCAGTGACTGTTTTTACAAAGAGTTCAGTTGATCAGCGACGTGTGTTTTATTACTGACCCAGAAACTGTGTACTGTTTGTGTACTTTATTATGGCTTAAACATTAAAAAGCTACTTTTATGGCCTCTAAAAGCTATTGTATTGTTCAAGGATTCTAGAAACGAATCACAAGTTTCACATTAAGGAAAAAATGGGGAGAATCTGTGCTGTTGCGTCTTGCATTCTGGGATGGATTAGGTTTTGGTTTGCTGTTTTTCTTCCTTGTGTGTGTGTGTAGACTTCAGTGAAACCTTGAACACATGCTCTTTTATTTAGGATTTTTTTATTTTTTTTGTGCATTTTTGTGCAACTTCATGTTTGAGTTGCGATTGAAGGTTGTTTATTCATACATTGCAGTGGAACAATATGATTTTGTTTGCACTGTTAAGTGCCCTTTCCAGCATGAATAGACTACAGAGGCGAATGGTCAGCTGGAGAAATGACACTGTTTAACAAAATCATATCACTGAAAAACTAAATGCTTTGGTAGTTATTATGGCTGCCTTTTTTATAAGCACAATTTTCAATCTAAATTTCAGCAACTTATATCTCATTTTCTATCATTAAATCCTTATATGTAAATACTTCAATTATACTTTATATTATTGTTGGCGTTTATTTAGTCAAATATTGATTTGTGCTGTGATATATGCTGACAATTCATATTGCTGTAGAAATACCAAGCCAGAACAAGAAATCACATCAAAACGACTGATCTCCTTATTTTTGTCCATTCGGTTAACCGTTTTTCGTTCCTATCTTGCAGAGACCGGGAATGCCTCCAGCCAGTCGAATGACCCCTCAGGGACCCTCCATGGGACCCCCAGGTTTCGGGGCCAGTCCAGTGTCCCGCCCCGGTATGCCAGTCATGGACCCGTCCCGTAAGCGACCGCCACCAAATCAGATCCAACAGGTCCAGCAACAGAATCGCAACCAACAGTAAGTCCAGTTAACGCCTCACTTGATGAAATAAACCTGATGACTTTGCTAGTGTGTAACAGAAATCATTTGAAGTGCTTAATTGGATATGTCTCTCTCTCTCTTTCTCTCTCTCTCTCTCATGTTGCTGTTTTTTTTTAGTGCCAAGAAGAAGAAAATGGCAGATAAAATCCTACCTCAGAGAGTAAGTGGTCATGAAATTTATTTTTAACTCATCAAATGTGTCTGAAGAGTCTTCAAGATGTGTAACTAGTGGCATAATTTGTACAGTACAAGTAGGTAGCCTTGATTTATTTATTTTTTTGTTTGAAAAAAGCTCTCCAATTTGAATGTAATCAGTTTGTTTTTTCCTGTGCACTTTTTCAACCCATGCGAGTAAGAAAAATCTTGATAGATGATATTACCCGAGTGCATTATTCAAAAAGAAATGGAGCTCTAAGACTGGAAAACTAAAGTTGTGCAGATTATGATGAAAACTGGAGTGGTTCAGAACGCTGTTTAGATGATCTTGGTTTTGTCTGTGGCTTTCTTTCAGATCCGAGAGCTTGTTCCCGAGTCTCAGGCATATATGGACCTGCTGGCGTTCGAGAGGAAGCTGGATCAGACCATAATGCGCAAAAGACTTGATATTCAGGAAGCTCTCAAGAGACCCATCAAGGTACATGCAGATCCTTTACCAACAGTGTCCTGCCTGTCTTCGGACTCCTTTAGAGGAACAAAACTGTGACTGAGCTTGACTCTTGAACTACAATTGATCGAGATACATCACTTTATATCTGTTTGATCTGTGCAGCAAAAAAGAAAACTCCGGATATTTATCTCCAACACCTTCAACCCTGCCAAACCAGATGCAGAGGACGGCGAAGGAACAGTTGCATCTTGGGAGCTGCGTGTGGAGGGACGACTTCTTGAAGACGTAAGCCAGATTCTGTCATTTCGCAGTGATTCAAGATTCTATGTAGAGGTACAAGATTATTTCTCTGAATAAACTCTGAATGCGTTTCTCTGTATCAGACTGCTGTGTCCAAGTATGAAGCCACCAAGCAGAAGAGGAAGTTTTCTTCTTTTTTCAAGTCTTTAGTGATCGAGTTGGACAAAGACTTATATGGACCTGACAATCATTTGGTGGAGGTGAGATGCAGAACAGTGCATTTCTCAGCTGTGGTATTCTCCACTAGATCTCTTTTGTTGTCACTTTTGTGCCAGTTTTCAGTCATTCAGGAGTCATTGTCTTGATTTCAGTGGCACCGAACCGCTACAACTCAGGAGACAGATGGATTTCAAGTGAAGAGGCCGGGAGATGTTGGTGTCCGTTGTACTGTACTGCTTATGCTGGACTACCAGGTGAACAGAAACTACCAGCAGGTGGCGCTCCACACTGTTAGTATTTGTGAGTAATTATGACTGAGACAAATTGTTCTCTTTCTAGCCTCCTCAGTTTAAGTTAGACCCCAGACTTGCCCGGTTGCTGGGGATCCACACTCAGACCCGGCCCGTGATCATTCAGGCTCTGTGGCAGTACGTGAAGACCCACAAACTCCAGGACCCTCATGAACGAGAGTTCATCAACTGTGATAAATACCTCCAGCAGGTAACAAATATTAAAGTTTGTCTTTTGGATGCTTTTACCTCAGGTGTCTCAGACTGGTAATGCCTGCTTAGACTTAAAGCATCATATAAGATAGTTGTTCAGTATTGCTTTTTCAAATTATCTTGCCTTTTTTGTGTTCGATATGAGTCAGATGGTTAAATGCAGCTTTTAATCACTAAAGTCTCCACATCTCAAATATAATCCAAAAGTGGCTGCAGTTCTAATGGCTTCAGATCTGATTTATAATCCAAAACGCATGATTTGTGTGTTTCTCTTATAATTTGCATAAATTAATAAAATAAATTGCTGTTTTTACTTATTCTAGATCTATTATTTCTTGTTCTAAATCTATTAAAATCCAATAATTGACAGTTCTCCTTGTTCAAGATGTTTGAAACCCAATAATTATTGGTCCTTCTCGTTCTAAATCTTTGAAACCCCAAAATTGATGGTTCAACTCATTCAAGATCTTTGAATCACAATAACTGTCAGTTCTTTTTAAAACCCAATAGTTTCCATTTCTCTTCGTTCAAGACTCTTTGTTACCTCAGTTCTTCTCATTCTAGATCTTTGAAACCCAGTAATTGTCTGTTCTAATTCAAGCTCTTAGTGATCCAATAATTGTTGGTTGTCATTGTTCTAGATCTTCGAAACCCAGAGGATGAAGTTTTCTGAGATTCCTCAACGGCTGCATGCACTACTGATGCCTCCTGAGCCAATCATCATCAACCATGTCATAAGGTAACCGTCAGTCACACACATGATGTCACTCATTCACAGTTTCTGTGATGCAACATCTAAACATCCTTTTGTATCAGCGTGGATCCCAATGACCAGAAGAAGACAGCATGCTACGATATAGACGTGGAGGTGGACGACACCCTGAAGACCCAGATGAACTCTTTCCTGCTGTCCACCGCCAGTCAGCAAGAGATTGCAGGCCTTGACAACAAGGTAGAAAAGTTTTGCATGTGACCGAAAGCCTCCAAAACGTCTTTTTTCAGGCTAAATAAGCAGTGCTTAAAGTGCTCCGCACATCACTGCAGGGGCGTGTGCCGTCATTGCCTTTGCACTGTTGTTTTGTTATATATCCTGTGCTTGTCTGCTGCATATTAAAGTGACTCTTGGCAACATGCCAGTCGGATAGAAGCCATAGAGTGGTCCGGGAAAAAAAAACATCCTGCTTTGTCAATTCCAGACATGTTTAATTTCATTTGTCTCCGTTGGTGAGAAACTTGAGTAGTTTAGTAACCACTTCAGGGATAGCAACGGGACTCATTGTGGTTACATTGTTGCCACAGTTACTCTGTGCTTGATGTAATCATGGTTTTCAGCTCGAGTGATTGCGAATTGGTGGAATTGCTAAAACAAATCAGCTGTGGGTTAAAGTTCAATTCCTTTGAATTCCACTATAAAAGTTTATATGGCACCACATTCAACCAAAAGTGGATTTGTGATTAATTTGCTGATTTCGCATATTATATTATATCATATCTGCATAGTAACATCCAGGCTCTTTAAAATATTGGACAACCACTAGTGTTTATAAATTTGTAAGCATTTGTAATTTCTGATCATATTTGACTAAAACGTGCTGTGAACTTTCACACACTTGAGACCATTCCCCTTTGACCCAGTTGAACCTCTAGTCAGTTTGCAACAGTCAAAGTCAGTGGTTGACCTTTGTATTTATGAAATATCAGGCTACAGTAAGACCTGCATGATGTTAACCAAGATGTTTGTGATTGCTCTTATACAAAAGTTTGATAAAGAACTTTATATTGAGTACACATTCAACCTAGTAAACTAGAACTAACTGTTGTTTGATTAAAATGTTGCATAACGGTAATCATGATCCCACATGTATACTTGCTTGATCCCTCAGATCCATGAGACCATCGAAACCATTAACCATCTGAAGACTCAAAGGGAGTTCATGTTGAGCTTCGCGAGAGACCCGCAGGGCTTCATTAATGACTGGCTCCAGTCCCAGTGCAGAGACTTGAAGGTGAGACCAAATGCTTCAAGGAGAGTGGCATCTAAAACACTTAATTTGACTTAACTTTTTGCCCTGGTTCCATGATAATATTGTGTTTTTTATGGACGCGTGAATTTGGAAGTTCCATTTTATCTTATACAACCTGCAGGGTTCATAAATGCTTCTGCTAAGCTCTGAGTTCGCTAGTCGGAAGAGGTTGTCTAACCTTCGCCCTGAGCTATAGTCTTTATCCATCTGTATGTTTGTTCTGCTGAGTGTTAGTTAGTGGACTGACTGGACTTGTAATGATTGTGGGGGTTGGGAAAGTGGTTTATAAAGCTTGCGGCTGTTTGCTCAATCCTAATTTATCA
The DNA here is from genome assembly GCF_018340385.1 of Cyprinus carpio. Taxonomy (NCBI): domain Eukaryota; kingdom Metazoa; phylum Chordata; class Actinopteri; order Cypriniformes; family Cyprinidae; genus Cyprinus; species Cyprinus carpio. Next base: position 4,274,059 of record NC_056593.1, on the reverse strand, counting down.
GTCTAAAAACATCTGTTGCAAAGCAGTTGCTATATTTCCTTGGGATTGGACGTTGTGACGAGTTTCTGAAAGTGTGTTGCTCCAGACAAAAGCCATTAATCAGTAACCGTTAGATCTTGTTCTGTTGACGTCTGAATTCGATGTCCTTGCAGACTATGACAGATGTGGTTGGAAACCCCGAGGAGGAAAGGAGAGCAGAGTTCTACCACCAACCCTGGGCTCAGGAGGCTGTGTGCAGATATTTCTATTCAAAGGTGATGCTTTTACACTTATTTAGCCACTGTGAAATTTGAAATCTCAAAGGTTGCATGGAAAATCGGTCTCCTTTTTATTGACGTTTCTCTCAATCTTGTTCTCTCAGGTTCAGCAAAGGAGACAGGAGCTGGAACAGGCTCTTGGCATTCGAAACACATAAGCAAGCTCCCGGCCGTTACGACACAGGACCAGAGGGGGTTCTGGGTAGCAAATGTCCTGCTGCTCTGTGCTGCAGACGCTGATCACTACAGTTATATTACAGTTTATCTTGTGCTGTCCTGCTGTAGCTTCCCAGGAATAACCCTTATACAGAAATGACCTTATTTTTGTTGTGACTCCGCCAAACTGTTGTCTGCTGTCATCTTTATTTTTACATATTTCAAGGTTATAACGCGACTGAATGTTTGTCAAGGAGATTTTGCGATGCTGTCACTTGTAGATTTCTGACCAAACTGACAGGGTTTATTAAATAATTTTAATTATGTAACTAAATTCCAAATCGCAAGAATGCTCTTAGATATGCTAAAGTTTGAGCCCATTCGCAACTTTACATATTACCAAGTCAGCAAGAGTTACTTTTTAGAGGGGTCATTGTTTTATTTTTGAAGTTATCGATATTGTCTTTGATATTTTAATGTTCTTATAATATGAACTTTATGAAGATCTAGTCTAGTTAAGCATAGATGACTGATAATGACATAGTGTAGTACCTCAGCTCTGTGAAGATGAATTATTTGGAGGAAGTTCCTTGAACAAGTCTGTTGACATGAAAGGCGAGCTCACTTGTTAGCGTTTTCTACAACGCTCGATATACGATTTTTTTTTTCATCCGTTTAATAGTCGTTTAGGTCCACAAGATTAGATGTACTGCTGATCGACCTGTTTGATGATAGATCTTTTGGTCACAAGCTTTTTTCCTGTACTCTAAAGTACTTCCACTCTAACCTCGCTGTGATATGTATTAATATATTTAGAGAAATGCATTCATGGTTTATTGGTTCATTTGATTAATTCGTGTCATTCAACTTGTCACTCTATGTGAACAATATGAAAAACCTGCCAGTGCAAGAACTAACGGGTCGTGTCTACCCACAAAACATCTAGGGAGAGGGTCAAGAGTTTTACTGCTGCAGAGAGGCCGTGGGTTCTTCCACTCGAGTGATTCAAAGCATTCAGAAGTGAAGTGCTAAAGACTTTAACATTCTGGGCAGTTTGTTGTTTTCCTAAAGTCATGTATTTGTTTTGATTTTTATATCTTACAGTCTTGTTTTTCTTTAATGGACCAAATGTTGTATTTCTCTATTAGTCCTTGTGTTATAATAAAGATAATCTTGTATCAATGCTCAATGTAAAGTGTAATCGGTGTCATCGGGAATTAGAACTGTAAGCGATGCAATACTCGGCACACATTGCCTACATCTGAAAGAGCCTTCATCTGGAAAGCATCTCCTGTGTACAAACGTGTAAACGTCTTTCAGATGTCAGTTTTACATGCATTCTAAATCATAAACATCCTAAAGACATCTTCTAAACGTCTATTTGACATTTGATAGGAGACGTCCTATAGACGAATTGCTGCCAAGCAAACACTACAAAATACGTCTTACAGACGTTAAATTGACGTCTCCGTGATGTATGTTTGCAATCAGGCTCACATTTTTTGGCTTTGCCAATTGTTAAATGTGTAGTTAAAGAAGCACAGTTTTGGCGCCTAAATGCCAACTGAACTTTCTGAAAGATTAATTAGCACAAACATGTTTTCTGTACTTTTTAAGTGAAAAAGGTCTGATTTGTTTGTTCAAATAAACAATTATTATTATTGTTTATAACATACTTACATTTCGACGAACCGTTACCTCAGGAGTCTCTTTTGTGTGAGAATACGAGGTCGCGTATTTAACTTGTGATTGCAAAAATCGTTACAAAATGCTATTGACGCTTTTTCTGTGTAATAGCCTAAACAGAAATTTCACTTTGTTCTTTCGAGTCTTAACAGTTAAACCCCACGTAATTCGGAACCTAAATAGAGTACGAGTGATGATACTAATAATAATAAATCATTGTGGTAAGTCCTGTCTTGAGTTGCGCTCATGTATGAGAAGAAATCAGCCAATGCGCGTTAAGGGGAGTGAGGCGCGTTCACTGGCTATTTAAAAGCGCGCCCACAGGGTTGTCACCGGTCCATGAGCGGCTCTCAAACACACCGAAGTCTTACAGGCAGTCCAGCCGGGACAGACGCGCAGCATGGCGGCCAAGAAAGTCTGCATTATCGGCTCTGGCAACTGGTGCGTGGCATTTTCACTGCGTGATTGTTTTACACTGTTTTTGCTGGCTTATGTTTTACAGTAATAATGCAAAGCTACTGGCTGAAGTACATTTGGAAACGGCCTGTTTTAAGGTGCAAACGGAATTTATTTCTATTTTAGGAAATTGAATAAATAGAGTTGCACGGATTCCCTCTGCGGATATCAAGTGCAAACCTATCGGAATATCACAGATAACGTAAAAATTATTTTGTATATGATGTATTAAATTTTTTTGTATGTAATGTCGAAATGTGCATTGTTTGGCTTGCTGAGATAATATTTGCTGAGTAATGATTGACCCAGGTTCCAGTGATCCTCATTAAACCAAAAGAATAGACTGCAGTCTTTTCTTTCTGACCCATAAACTTAAGGCTGTTTTATGGTGTTGCAGAGCTGTAATGAACTGTATTATTATTATCATCCATAATTGGTGTCTTAATTGCATGTTTCATGCTTCCAGTGTTAGAGGATTAAGTTTATATTTAGAAGTATTTGTTTATGATTGCAGACACAATTTTAAGAGTTGTATAATGTTTGAATATCTTCAAATATATCTATCGTACAGTACTTACCAAAAACCAGTGGTAAATGCAACAACGTTTACCACTTTAGCACCTGTCCCAAGTTGCAACAAAGTCAGGAGCCGACCTGTAGTTTAGAGAATGTGTGTCACAGTAATGAAGTTCTCTTCTAGTTATTTTGCTAATTAAGCCCTCAGTAGATGTGCAGCTGTCATTACTTAACCCAGAAGCAGTACTGGCTGCTGTTTATCCATTACAGTTTGTCTGTAATGTCAAAGTTCTTTAATTTCCTCAGGGGTTCTGCCATTGCCAAGATAGTAGGCGCCAATGCAGCAAAATACAACACGTTTGAAAGCACAGTGAACATGTGGGTGTTTGAGGAGATGGTCAACGGACGCAAACTCACCGAAATCATCAACACCGAACACGAAAATGTAAAATACTTGCCTGGACACAAGCTGCCGCCCAATGTGGTGAGAACACAAAGCATCTCTAGAATCCTTCAACTCTTTAACCATTATTGCAATAGTACATTTAATGCTGCAGTGGAAATTTAGAAATCAAGCAGTGAGTTATGATGTAAAGAAGCATATCTTTGCTTACCAATCTTGAAACTCATAGGAAAAGAGTGTGAAAGTGGTGTTTGATATAAGAAAAGTGTAATAAAACCAGTGATCAATGGCTGTTTTTCTTTAGGTGGCGGTTCCAGATCTGTTGGACGCAGTAAAGGGTGCAGATATTCTCATTTTCGTCATCCCTCACCAATTTGTGTCCCGAATCTGTGACACCATCAAGGGTCACATCAAGACGGACGCTGTGGGAATGTCCCTCATTAAGGTTTCCTCATATGCATTTTTTTTATTTTCTGTAGTTATGTTTCAGTTTGTATCTGGACCTGCAGCACTGTTATATCACTGTGTGTGTTTCAAAGGGTGTGGATGAGGGTCCTGACGGACTGAAACTGATCTCTGATGTCATTAGGGAAAAACTTGGCATCACCATGACCGTGCTGATGGGAGCCAATCTGGCCAATGAGGTTGCTGATGAGAAATTCTGTGAAACTACGATTGGTAAGTACACAAAAATGGAAATATTACTACGTTTTGGTAATGACAGAAGGAAAATGTGCCACTAACTACGTATATACAGCCACTATATTTCTTTAAATAATAATAATCTTGCGTTTAGGGTGTAAAAGCAAAGCTCACGGACCCCTGCTGAAGGAACTGATGCAAACACAAAACTTCCGTGTGACGGTGGTGGAGGAGGCTGACGTTGTTGAGATCTGTGGGGCGTTAAAGGTAAAAATCCATCCATTCAGTTTCTGAAGCATTTAGCTGAATAAAAGTAGTAATGGATTTTATTGTAGAACATCGTCGCAGTGGGCGCTGGTTTCTGTGACGGTCTGGAGTTCGGTGACAACACCAAGGCCGCCGTGATCCGTTTGGGTTTGATGGAGATGATCGCCTTTGCTCGATTATTCTGCACGGCCAGTCCGGTCTCTCCCGCCACGTTTCTGGAGAGCTGCGGCGTCGCCGACCTCATCACCACCTGCTACGGAGGACGCAACCGCAAAATCGGAGAAGCGTTCGCTAGAACAGGGAAAGTATGTTTTTGTCCTTAGGATTAAAAGTTACACTCTTTTTCAGTGTTCTTGTGCATCGCTAAATATGTGTTTGTTGTCAGTCTATCGAAGAGCTTGAGAAGGAACTGCTGAACGGCCAGAAACTTCAAGGTCCAGCAACCGCAGCGGAAGTTCATCAGATCCTCAAACACAAAAACCTGGTGGAAAAGTAACTATCTTTGTGCTCTTCACAATCAGTGCTGGGTAGTAAGATTATCTCATTTAAATCAATGTGAAATATGAGTTAGGTCAAAAGTAATCTAAATGTAATCAAAAGGTAGCCTGGTTATATTACCTATAATGTGTAGTGTGATGTTACTAACTACATTTTTTTTTGTCATGTAACAGACTTCAATTTGTAAGTAATCTACCCAGCACTGTTCACAATATGGAAAACATATTTTTTCCTATTATTCTTTTTTTTTTATGTCAACTTTCTCTGTCTCTCTGCAGGTTCCCCCTGTTTAATGCAGTTTATCAGATCTGTTTCCAGGGTCACCCAGTCAAAGAGTTCATCACCTGCCTACAGAACCATCCAGAACACATGTAAACATCATTACGGCTGTTTTAGTTGTTTTTTCATTAACACATTATGAAATATTTGTCTAAATGTTGTGAGTTAACAGTACATAACATTTTATTTTGGATAAAATGCGTTGTAATGGATTTTTGACCTGTTTTTAAGAAACAAACTCAAACAAAGTATAACAAACATTACTCATTAATTAATCATCCAGCCAAAAAAAAACTTAAATAAAATCCATCAAAAAAAATCCTAATCCCTAAGCTGGAAGACAAAGTTTCTTTTTCCATGTGCCATAAAAACAGATTTGGTTCACTCTTTGGGTCTGCAAGTTTGTTCATGAAATCATTAGTGATTTCAGAAATGACTGAGAACGAAGCTAAGATTGAGTCCAGTGTGTCTCTGTACATCGATATTACTCACTAACACGCACATGGAATGTGACCTTTACTTTCCACAACTCTCTCTGACGCATGTTCACCTTTAACATTTTAGGGGTTCAACCTTTGACCTTTTCTTGAGAGCAAGTAGCTCCTTACATAACGCAGAATGGAGTCTTTCAGTTGCTAACGTTTAGCAAACTGGACTGATTTAAATTGCACTGCAGAACAGATCTTATATTTACACTGAATATTTAAAAAAAATTAAAAATGTCCATTTAGTGATTGCACTGTTTTGATTCAACGTTAGAATCATGTCAGGTTCATTTTCAAAACTTTCTTTTCATATTCCAGATGGGAAAGATCAGTTGTGTGTCTTAGTTTTGGGCCTGTGTCTTGTTTTGATTATTATTGGTTCTTTAGCTCTTCCTCTATCAGAACAGCAGCATCTATTAATAGCGCGCTCTATTGGGTAAAAGTTTCGTGCTATTTTTGGAGAGGCGATTTTCCGCTTTGGACACTAGAGAGCGATGATGTGCTTGTGATGCATTTGCTAAAATGTCCAGAAAAGCACATTGTGTGTAATACTGTGAGCTACTATATGCAATCAGGGATGGGCAGAATTTCAGATACATGTATTTAAAATACAAAACACTGTTTTGTCTTTTGTATTTTAAAGCCGTTGGGAAAAAATCGAATGTAATTTGTATTTAAATGCATTTAAGATTAGTATTTTTATATTTTGTACTTTGTACCAGTCAGCTTCTTTATCAGGGTGCTGATTTAGTTCAGACATGAACTCCCCACAAACCCACATTTATCACGTGAGCTGCAGCTTTATACAACTCCATCCAGCATTGGGTGAGTGACTTTTCTGGAATAAGATAAGGTGTGGATGTCATGGTCAACTGTACTTGTTTATTAATGTTAAAATATTGCATCATTCAGATTTACTTTCAGTTAACATAAAAAGAATAAAAGAGCTCCAGTAAGGGAAAAATGTTGCTATATATAGTTTTGATAGTTAATCGTTTTTTTATTTATTTATTTATTTATTTTTTTTATCAACTAGCTTGTCAGTGTTTAAAGCATCACTGCATGTTAGGGCTGGGTGATCCCAGCAAACATTTGGACGTTTAATGACCGTTGAAAAGACGTCCCTCCGACACATCCCATCATGGTTGAAAAATAGTTCCAAAATGAAAGTTGAACGGACGTCTTTGACGTCATCTGTGTAAATGTAACACATCTTGACAAAGGTTCAAAATCAGTCCGGTCAGACCTGAACGTCCATAAAACGTTTTAATCACGTGTACATCACAAACAAGAACACAATATGTGTGGACATAAGCAAAAAAGAAGCATGTTCTGATTTAGCACATTTTATTATTTTGAACAGTTTAGCATCTGTTAACCAAACTAAAATACCAATTACAATCCATCCATCTTCCGCTTATCCGGGGCTGGGTCTCGGGGGCAGCAATCTAAGCAGAGTCTCCCAGACTTCCCTCTCCCTAGACACTTCCTCCAGCTCTTCCGGGGGGATACTGAGGCGTTCCCAGGCCAGCCGAGAGACATAGTCCCTCCAGCTGTCCTCGGACTTCCCTGGGGCCTCCTCCCGGTGGGACGTGCCCTGAACACCTCCCCAGGAAGGCGTCCAGGAGGCATCCGGAACAGATGCCCGAGCCACCTCAGCTGGCTCCTCTCGATGTGGAGGAGCAGCGGCTCTACTCTGAGCTCTTCCCGAGTGGCCAAGCTCCTCACCCTATTTCTAAGGAAGTGCCCAGCTACCCTACGGAGAAAGCTCATTTTGGCCGCCTGTATCCGGGATCTTGTCCTTTCGGTCATGACCCAGAGCTCATGACCATAGGTGAGAGTAGGAATGTAGATTGACCGGTAAATCGAGAGCTTCGCCCTGCAGCTCAGCTCCTTCTTTACCACGACAGACAGGTACATCGACCGCATCACTGCAGAAGCTGCACCTATCCGCCTGTTAATCTCCCGCTCCATCCTTCCCTCACTCGTGAACAAGACCCCAAGATACTTGAACTCCTCCACTTGAGGCAGGAGCTCTCCACCAACACTGAATTATTATATAAAGGGATAGTTCACCCAAAAATGAAAATTCTGTCGTTTACTCACCCTCATGTTTCAAACCTGTATACCTTTCTATGTTCCGACGATATTGTTTTTGCATTTGCTTTACTGGGACAATGACGGACAAGAATATTCAAGATGATAAAATTCTAGTTAAAAAATTAGTTTTTCAATGAAATCTTTGTATCCACTTTGGATTTCTAATAGAAGTTTACAGGCCTACCATTTTCGTCAGAAAAATTATTTAATGATGGTCATTAGTGAATAAAAAGTGCTGAAATACTCAATCTTGAACTGTATTATTATTGTCAAAAATGTCTATTTTCGCAGTATTTTTTTATTAATGTTTTTAATATATAATAATATCAATCAATATTATTTATTTAATTGCATTTATTTTTAAATACTTTAATCATGTTTATTTAAAAATAATATTAATTAAGATTATTATTAATATTTGAACATGTGGCATATCCACCTTGCAGAAGCCATTGTTGTCATGTGACAAGAAACTCATAAAACATAGAAAACCCTCATCATAAAAATATGTTTGAAATCATTGCTATTTATAAAATCAAAGTGGTGTAAACAATTTTAAACTGTATAGAACCGACAAGAATTCAAATATTACATTTCTGAGAATGCGTTCATGTGTTTTTTTTACTAGAATAAGACGGTTTCTTTATAACATGTCTTTATTAATTTTGTCACTGACTTACACAGTTGTCTAATAAACAAAGATATTTGGAAGAATGTTTGTAACCAAGCAGATCTATATGAGTGTGTTTCTAACAACTGTTAAAACTTTGTATCTACGTCAGCTTGTCATATTTCAATTACTAGACTTATAGGCAATGTGAATAGGCAATGTGAAAGGTTACTATCTGTGCACCCCTCTTTTTTTTTGTTCACCCGTTAACGTGTGGGTTATTCGTGAACTAATCTAGGCTAAATCATCTGATTAATTCATGTAATAAATAATAATAATAATAATAAATAAATAAAAGTTTGACTATGTTACCTAATCTGCAGTTTTTTGTATGTAAACTTGAATGCATGTACTCCAACAGGCTATTTTTATTTTATTTTATTTTTTTACTGTAAATTTAAATGGAATATTGACTGTACTTTTGGATAGACTCAACCTTCATGTCATATGCTAGACATTATGCTATTTTAATAAAAAGAGAAATATGTAACCAGTAGTTTACAACCAGCCAAGAGGCTTCCCACACTAGAGGAAAAACAAGATAACAAATGTCCTCTGAGATTAGAGAGGCATCCGCTCCAACATCTGTGAGAAAAATAAATGTTATTTAATAGTCACATACTCTACTGTCCTAAGTGTTGCGCTGAATTTATTTGTTTCTATTAACCTAAATTAGCAAAATTTGCATCTAACATAACAGAAAAAATCTTAAATCTAGATAAAATGCTATAATAATAAAATATAAAATAATAAATATCATAAATATATTTCAAGAACACAATACTTCTTTTCACATAAATTTTAATGGTATTTTACAAAACAAAATCAATATTTACATTATAGTACCCCACTGGTAGATTCACAAGTGAGGGTTGTGTAAACAAGACACACGGATATCTATATCTATCCTGCAAGGAAATGTCCTCTACTATATGAAAAGTGAAAAGTAAGGGAGCCCGAATTCCTTCTTCATTCCCTTCCCATGTTTATATAAACAAGTCCCGCATTGTCGTAGCCACCAAGGCATCATATTCCATCAAGATCTTGTCAGTTCATTGTTATGATCCCGCGAATACTGTTTTGTAAGTGAAGTGAAGTGATGTGACACAGCCAAGTATGGTGACCCATCCAAAGTGCACACACACAGCAGTGAACACACACACACCGTGAACACACACCCGGAGCAGTGGGCAGCCATTTATGCTGCGGCGCCCAGGGAGCAGTTGGGGGTTCAGTGCCTTGCTCAAGGGCACCTCAGTCGTGGTACTGCCGGCCCGAGACTCGAACCCACAATCTTAAGGTTAGGAATCAAACTCTCTAACCATAAGGCCACAACTTCCCCAAATTTTACCATTGTATTGTAACTCCCTTTTTTTTGATGTTTGTTTGTTTTTTTAATGTATATGGGCAGATATCGGGCTCTGCTGTAGTCAAGTCAAGTCACCTTTATTTATATAGCGCTTTATACAAAACAGATTGTGTCAAAGCAACAGAACATCATTAATTAGGAAAACAGTGTGTCAATAATGCAAAATGACAGTTAAAGGCAGTTCATCATTGAATTCAGTGATGTCATCATTGAGCTCAGTTCAGTTTAAGTAGTATCTGTGCAATCATTTGCAATCAAATCAATGATATCGCTGTACATGAAGTGTCCCCAACTAAGCAAGCCAGAGGCGACAGCGGCAAGGAACCAAAACTCCATCAGTGACAGAATGGAGAAAAAACCTTGGAAGAAACCAGGCTCAGTCGGGGGGCCAGTTCTCCTCTGACCAGACGAAACCAGCAGTTCAATTCCAGGCTGCAGCAAAGTCAGATTGTGCAGAAGAATCATCTGTTTCCTGTGGTCTTGTCCCGGTGCTCGTCTGAGACAAGGTCTTTACTGGGGATCTGGTGCTCATCTAGTTGTCCTGGTCTCCGCTGTCTTTCAGGGCTGTAGAGGTCCTTTCTAGGTGCTGATCCACCATCTGGGCTGGATACGTACTGGATCCGGGTGACTGCAGTGACCATCTGATCTGGATACAGACTGGATCTGGTGGCTACGGTGACCTTGGAATAAGAGAGAAACAGACTAAAATTAGCGTAGATGCCATTCTTCTAACGATGTAGCAAGTACATCAGGTGTTATGGGAAATGTTCCCAGTTCCGGTTTACCTAATTAATGCAGCCTAAAAATCCTATAACGGATTTGGATATTAGAAGCGTGTTAGTGTGTTACGTGTAAGCCAGGTTAAAGAGATAGGTCTTTAATCTAGATTTAAACTGCAAGAGTTTGTCTGCCTCCCGAACAATGTTAGGTAGGTTATTCCAGAGTTTAGGTGCTAAATAGGAGAAGGATCTGCCGCCTGCAGTTGATTTTGATATTCTAGGTATTATCAATTTGCCAGAGTTTTGAGAACGCAGCGGACATGGAGGACTATAATGTAACAAGAGCTTGTTCAAATAATGAGGTGCTAAACCATTCAGGGCTTTATAAGTAATAAGCAAGATTTTAAAATCTATATGATGTTTGATATGAAGCCAAGGCAATGTTGACAGAACCAGGCTAATATGGTCATACTTCCTGGTTCTAGTAAGAACTCTAGCTGCTGCATTTTGGACTAGCTGGAGTTTGTTTACTAAGCGTGCAGAACAACCACCCAATAAAGCATTACAATAATCAAACCTTGAGGTCATAAACGCATGGATTAACATTTCTGCATTTGATATTGAGAGCATAGGCCGTAATTTAGATATATTTTTGAGATGAAAAATACAGTTTTACAAATGCTAGAAACGTGGCTTTCTAAGGAAAGATTGCTATCAAATAGCACACCTGGGTTCCTAACTGATGACTAAGAATTGACAGCGTTCTAGGTTATTACATGCAGAGTTTTTAGGTCCTATAATTAACACCTCTGAATTTACCAGTAAGAAATTACTCATCATCCAGTTTTTTATATCAACTATGCATTCCGTTAGTTTTTCAAATTGGTATGTTTCGCCGGGCTGCGAAGAAATATAGAGCTGAGTATCATCAGCATAACAGTGAAAGCTAACACCGTGTTTCCTGATGATATCTCCCAAGGGTAACATGTAAAGCATGAAGAGTAACGGCCCTAGTACTGAGCCTTGAGGTACTCCATACTGCACTTGTGATCGATATGATACCTCTTCATTTACTGCTACAAATTGATGGCGGTCATATAAGTAAGATTTAAACCATGCTAATGCACTTCCATTAATGCCAACAAAGTTTTGTGCGATGACGGAGTAAGTCGCAAACTGGGAGAGCTCTGTTGAAATCCTACCCAAATTCGATTATTACGCATTTAATCATCACAGTTGACTTGAGCAAGCCTGTGTGGAAGTGTACTAAACATGGGGTGTGCAGGCTAACCAAAATGAACAGCATGCTGCTAGCAACGCGCCGCTAACCTTGGCAGATATGGAGAAACTTCTCAACTCGATGGAGGACCGCATTATTGCCAAACTATCTGCCCAACTCTCTGCTGACTGAGCAACTATTGACCGACATGACCAGACTATCCAACAGATGGAAACGTCACTTAATGATATGGAGAACAGACTACTAACCCTTGAGTCAACCTGCATTACCCTGTATAGAGAAAACGAGGCCCTTAAACTTAAGACGGATGATCTTGAATATAGATCGAGGCGCAATAATATACATATTACTGGCCTACCTGAAAAAGTTGAAGGTTCGCGCCCAACTGCTTTCATGGAGGTATTCCTGGAAGAAACCTTCGGCGCAGAGGCTTTTCCCTCACCTCCTTCCATCGACAGGGCACACAGAGTAGCCATCTTACGCAGGAAACAAGATGACCCTCCGCGTCTGTTCATTGCACGGATCCACCGTTATCAAGACAAGGAGCGCATCCTGAAATTGGCCAGAGAGGCTGGGTCCCTCTATTTTCGCAGTTCTGAGATACACATCTTCCCTGACTACAGCGCAGAGGTTTCCAAGAAAAGAGCAGCATTCTACACAGTGAAGTCTCAGTTGAGAAACGCTGGATTCGGATATCGGATGTTTTTTCCAGCTAAACTTCAAGTCACGGACAAAAACGGGCAGAAACTGCTTTTTTCCTCCACTGAAGAAGTTTCAGCCTTTCTTCAAAACAACCGTCCAGGTATTCCTCTCACTCCCTCTACCTCATGAGACACTGATTTTGATGGCGTTAAAACTACTCTGAGACAGAGGCAGCCATCCTGTTGCTGGTGAGCTTCGTGTTTCATCGCTCCACTGCGATGTTTAAGTTTGTTGACATCCGTATATCCTCTGGTTGGACAGTGCTGCATAATTTATAAGACCTATTAGCTTTCTCTTGGTGTTTTTATGCCTCTTTTTTTTAAATGTTATATAGTGGTTGCCTTTATAGTATGTGTTTTATTTAATTGTTATTTACTTTTAATAATAATTATTTATTTATTTTATTTATTTATTTTCCCAAATGTACACATTTGCGTTTTGTTTATACTCTTATCATTAGTCGAATACACGGTCTAATTTGAAAAACACTTAATTTACAATGCAGCTTTCAGTTCAATGTTTTACCACGGACCCCCGTTGGTCTTTTGTTTTTTAATTTCACATTGTAACCCACTAGGATAGAAGCGCTTCCCTTTACATACAGTATAATTTACTCTCATACACCCTTGCACGCATGCACACACATACACAATCACAAGTACAAATGTACACATTTACAAACATTTTGACTACATACAGCATGACTATAGCGTACAATTGTTCAGTTTGTTTTTACCTGACACACAGTGCCTTTGCACAGTTACACATTAAAAGCTGTAATAATCTAATTGTTTTGTTCCTTTGTAAAACAGAGTTCAAATGTAAGATCGATGTTCTCTAAGCCGGCAGCTCTGAGTTCTGTTAGAGATCCCTGGCCCTTTACAGATATCCATGTTTTTTTTTTTTCTTTTCTTTTTTCTTTTTTAATTTTTTCCCCTCCTTTCAGCCCTCACCCATGCCGCTACTCACTATGAAGACCCCCATAATCCTCTAAAGCATGTCATCTAAAACTAGTTACAATCAAAGTCGGCCCATTCACTTTGTCTCTCTTAACACCAAGGGTATGAATACCTGGGTGAAAAGACAAAAAACAACATCTTATCTACAACAATTAAACTCAGACATAGCCTTTTTGCAGGAAACCCATCTTAAGAATGACCATGTCAACTATCTTAAAGGTGCCATGTGTAAAAATTGAGGTAAAAATATCCAAAAAATGACCTACACGCATCAAAAGAATGAGAAGAAATAAGGGCGATGATGTCATAAAAAAATGTCAAGTTATAGTGCTGCAGAGATATCAACCTTAATTAGCATTAGCATTACTAGCCACGGCCCGACAGGTGTCGTAATACCAGTTTCGGCCATGGGAGGCGGTATGCGGGCAACATAACCTCCAGCCAACCTGCAATACACGAATAACTCGCACGGCTTGTGGGCGTACTGGAACCTGATGTCAATCGTGTGGAAGGTACAGCCCCACTACTTCATATCAGTTCAGGGAAGAGAGCGGAAGGATGGCTGAAGCCCTTGGCAATAGACACCTACCACCACCACCCGCTACAGGGAAATAACCGCGCTCCAAATCACAAATCAAATCCGATAAGAAAAGGAGCCGAACCAGAGTAAACATCAGCACTGCTTTCCATCGCTGGAGACAACTGATGGACTTCAAAGAAATGAGGTTCGACTCCATTGCAACATTTCTTTTGGATTGGTAAGTAAGATGCTGTTAGTATTTCGCTAGAAGTTTGTTTTATATGTTTGCGTATTTTTTTCGGGAAGTTATAACATAGAAATGTATCGAAGGCTGTTCGATAAACGTGCTAATGTTAGCGATGGCTAACCGTAGCTGCGTTTGATAATTAGCTAGCTATAACTTACCCACAGATCCGATCCGGTTTTCACCTGTTATCTACCAAAGCCCGTCTCTACCAAGCTGATGCTAAAATGTAACATTACCTAAGAAGCTTGAAATGTCTTCAATGATAATGAACCCGAGAGAGAGAGAGAGAGAGAGAGAGAGAGAGAGCGCCCCGGCCGCGCGCACTCACTCACTATATTCAGAGCGGTCAAGTTTTTGAAAGCGTGTGAAAAGAGTCAATTGCATGTGTCTCACGGTGAATGCTTGAGAGTTGGCAGCTCTGGTTACGTTGGTTGGCGCTAGCTTGGTCAACATCAGCTGTCTGATGTTGACCAATGATGTTGACAGAATGCTGTCTGTCAAATTAATTTAATTCAAATAATGTGTATATACAGCTCAAAATGTAATATGAACAAAACGAATATGAACATATTCACTGGTAAAGATGAAGGGGAGTAGCTTGAAGATGTCATGTTTTCAAAAAAACCCTTGACATCACCCAACGTTCCTCTGAAGGCAAAACGTCCTTTAGGCTTCGGCTATGGCTCTAGGGTTGTTGTGAAGGTAGGGGCGGAGCATAGAGACTATGCCGTTTCTCGTTTGTTACTCTAGAGTAGACCAATTCACTTTATTGAGGCATACTGCCCCCATCTGGTATGGAATGTGGAGTATGACTTGATTTTTTTGCCAGACATTACACATGGCTCCTTTAAAAAAGGCTGGGTTGGTCAAGTGTTCCACTCCCAGTTCAATGATAAAGCTAGAGGGACAGCAATTCTCGTACACAAGGACATTCCCTTTCAAGCTGAGTAAGTAATTTCTGATAAAAATGGGAGATTTGTCATTGTAGCAGGCCGGTTATTCACCAGTCTTGTCATTTTGATCAATGTCTATGCTCCTAACTATGATAATTACAACTTTTTTAACAAACTGTTCTCTGCCATTCCAGGTGATAGCAATTATAAGTTAATAATAGGTGGTGACTTTAACTGTGTACTCAGCACCGTGTTAGACAGATCATCTAACAAGCCCCAACCCCTCTCCAAATCTTCAAAAGTTGTCAATGATTTCATAGCTCACAATGGTGTTTCGGACATTTGGCATTTCAAATTTAATAAAACAAAATATTCTCCTTCTTCTCGAATGTCCATCACACTTACACTCGCATTGACTATTTTCTTCTAGACAATAGACTTCTGGGTCATGTTAGTTCTTGCACATATCATAGTATTACGATCTCAGATCACAGTGCGGTCTAATTTTACGTAGCTCTACCCAGCTGCCATAGACCCTCGCGCAATTGGAGGCTTAATCCCCTCCTCATTGCTGACGAACAATTTGTAAATCACATCTCTTCTCAAATTAACTTTTTCATTGAAACCAACACCTCCCCAGAAATCTCCCAGTCAACCTTTTTGGAGACTCTCAAGGCCTATCTTCGAGGGCAAATAATTGAATACTTGTCTAGGACAAAAAAGGCAAGAGACTCAAAATTCAAGGACATCTCGTGAGCCATTGCAGAGATTGATAACCACTACTTCTCTCCGTCTCCAACACTTTTCAAAGAGAGACTGCGATTACAGACAGAATACGACTTACTCTCCACAGATAAGGCCATTTATTTACTCAATAAAGCACAATCTAGAGTTTACGATTCAGGTGATAAGGTTGGCATGTTACTTGCCCAACAAGCTCGCCAAGCCCAATCATCTCGCCTTATACCTAAGATTTATAGTCAATCAGGAGAGATTGTGACAGACTTTTTGGAAATTAACGACACCTTCAAACAATACTATAGTAAATTATATAGCTCTGAATATGATGGTAACTTTTCTCAGCTCAACCACTTCTCTGATAACCTTCACTTTCCTTCTGTTCCAGTTGAACAAAATTCATTACTGGGAGGTGCAATCTCTAAATCAGAGATTCTAAAAGCTATCAATTCCTTGAAAGGCAACAAGGCTCCTGGTCCAGACAGGTATTCCTCCGAATTTTATAAAAAATTTGCACCCACGCTACGCCCGCTGCTCCAAGCCATGTTTAATGAATCCCTGTCATCCGGACAGCTCCCCAAACCTTACGACAAGCCGCAATCACGCTTCTACCAAAATATGGAAGAAATCCACTTCAGTGCTCCTCCTATCTCCCAATCTCCCTGCTGAATGTGGATTATAAAATTTTATCTAAGGTCCTGGCGGCTAGATTGGAGATCATTATCCCACAAATTATCGCAGCAGACCAAACAGGCTTTATCCTAAATAGGCACTCTAGCTCAAATTTAAGAAGACTTTTTAATATTGTTCATTCCCCTTCATCCTGCTCTCCGGAAATGGTTATATCTCTCGACACTGAAAAAGCATTCGACCGAGTTGAATGGCAATACTTGTTCGCAACCTTAAAAAAATTCGGATTTGGACATACCTTCATCTCCTGGATAAAACTCCTTTACTCTCATCCTACAGCCACAGTAATTACTAATGGACAGCAATCAGAGTTTTTCTCTCTTGGCAGAGGCACACGTCAAGGCTGCAGTCTGTCTCCACTGCTTTTCGCCATTGCCATTGAACCACTGGCCATTGCTCTTAGACAATCTGGGGATTTCCAGTGCGTAGAGCGTTGGGGCTTTACACACAAATTATCCCTATATGCAGTCGACATTCTTTTGTATGTTTTAGACCAGTAATTCTTAAAGTGTGGTCCGTGGACCACTAGTGGTCCGCCATTGCCCCCTAGTGGTCCGCGAAAAGATGACCTAAACTAGGCAAGTGTTTATAAAATCGTCACTTATTTAAGTAGATTTTTAATGTACTTGCGAAACAGTTCTTGCCATTCTGTTTTAATAACGTAAAAATGGATCGGTGGCTAAACCAAAGAGGAGTCAAAAGAAAAGATCAAGCGTCCACTGAATGCAGCAAAACTACAGCACCACAAAGGCCCACTGAAGCCGGAACCGAAGATACCAAGTCACGGCCACTGGCCACCACACTCCCGCATACCAAACCATGTGAGAAAGTTAAGCGAAAATATCACAATGAGTACATGAAGTTTGGATTTTTCTGGACTGGGGATCTTGAGGATCCTAGACCTCACTGTGTTTTGTGTTATGAAATATTGGCTTAATGAAGCAATGAAACCATCGAAACTCAAGCGTCACTTTGAGTCTAAGCACAAAGATTGTACAGATAAACCAGTGTCATTTTTTGAGAGAAAACGTGATGAGCTTGAGCGACACATGAGTAAAAACACCTCACAGTTTTGAAAATGCAAAGGCTACTAAGGCATCATACAGAGTGTCTCTACTCATTGCAAAAACGGGAAAACCCCATTCAATTGGAGAGACTCTAGTTAAGCCTGCTGCAGAAGTTATGGCAAACGTAATGTTAGGGAAGAAAGCTAGTGATGACATGCACAAAGTACCTCTGTCCAATGACACTGTCCAGCGACGCATAACTTTAATGTCCGAAACTGTCCAAGAGCAGCTGATCACATGATTACACCAGAGTCCCTTCTTTTCTCTTCAGCTGGACGAATCCACGGACATTGGTAACGAGGCAAATCTTCTGTGTTTTGTGAGATACATCCATGCGCGCTCAGTCCACAAGGATTTAGTAAATCCCTTCCAACGAACACCACAGGAGAAGCGATCTTTGATGCACTAAATGCCTTCATTGTGCATAATAAAATTGACTGGAAATGTTGTGTTGGAGTTTGCACTGATGGTGCAACTGCGATGACAGCCAAACACAGGGGCCTGGTAACGCGTGTGCGTAATGTTGCTCCATCCTCTGTGTCAACTCATTGCTGCATTCACAGAGAACAGCTCGCGGTGAAAAAGGTGCCAAGTTGCCTTAAAACTGTTTTAGACGAGGCAGTTAAAATAGTCAACTCAATCAAAGGCAAGGCCCTCAACTCGCGTCTTTCTAAAGTCCTGTGTGAAGAAATGGGGAGTGAGCACACAAAACTTCTGTTCCACACTGAAGTGCGCTGGTTGTCCCGTGGCAAGGTCCTGTCTCGTCTCTTTGAACTGTGCGATGAAGTAAAATTATTTCTGCACCAAGCTGATGAACTGTATGATCGACTTCATGACTTTATGGGCTTTCAAAACTAGCCTTTCTTGCAGATATTTTCAGCATGCTCAATACGCTCAACTTAGCACTGCAAGGAAAAACGGTCACAGTCTTCACTGTACAGGACAAAATTAAAGGGGCCCGCACCAAATTAAAGCTCTGGTGCGCACGTATCGATCGCCGTGAATTTGACTGTTTCCCCACTCTAGCGGACTTTCTTCTCGAAACTGAAGAGACCCTGGGTGACGACACCGTCACAGCCATAAAGGAACATCTACAAGGCCTTCACATGCAGCTGGGGAAATACTTTCCAGAGCTAGATGTGGACTTTGAGTGGATCAGAAATCCGTTTGGCGACATCATTGAGCAATGTACCAAGCTCTCAATACAGGAAGGCAATAGTCTTGTGGACATTGCATCAGATGGAGGTCTCAAAATGTCATTCAAACAACAGCTCTTAACAGACTTCTGGGCTCAGCTCCTTCCTGAACATCCAAAGCTTGCAGAATCTGCCCTCAAAGTGCTCATGCCCTTCCCAACTAAATACAACTGTGAAGTTGGGTTTTCCACACTGGTTGGTTTGAAAACAAAACAGCGCAACAGACTAAACGTGGAGCCTAGTATGAGACTGAAACTCTCCTCTTTGGAGCCAGACATTCAGAAACTGATGTGTGATAAGCAGCACCACCCGTCTCATTAATATTCACGTTAAGTTTTAGATGGAAATCTCAAAATCTAAAATCCACAGATCTATTAGTTTTGTAATGTACTAGTTTTTGTTTCATGTGTAAAATCCCAGTAATTTCAGTGATATTGGACATTAAGGGGAACATTCTTTTCAGCATTTTATTGTTACCATCGTTACAACCATAGACTTCCTATACCCACCACCTCAGTTTTAAACTAATGGCTCTTTGGAATGGCATTAAGTGGGACCTAGGCTGTTACAGTATGTTTAATTGCAGTTTTTTTTTCCACATGTGCAGTTTGTTGTTCATATTAACTGCAACTCATTTCACATTTACTTTTTCAAATTAAATAAAAATTAATATAATAATTTCTGATCATATCATTGCATTTGTGTTTGAATAATTAGTTTTTGACTTGAAACAGTTGCATATTAAACTTAAATTTAGCTTATCCTTCCTATTTTGTTGGTTTTTGGGGGTGTGTTAGAGTGGGATTCTGTTAGGTGGTCCTCAGAAAAAAACTGGAAGATAAAGTGGTCCTTGGGCTGAAAAAGTTTGAGAAACACTGTTTTAGACCCACTAAATTCTGTTCCCTTCATTCTCAATATCCTAAATCAATTCGAAAGCCTCTCTGGCTATAAAATCAATTTTGAAAAAAGCGAGATGTTCTCTCTGAATCAGGCAGCCACTTCAATCCCTGCATCACATTTTCCATTTAGAATTGTCAATAAGGGCTTTAAATATCTTGGGGTAGAGATTACTCCTGCTTTTTTGTCCCTCTTCACTAAGAATTGTAATATTTTGTTTGAAAAATGTAAAAAAGACATGGCTAGATGGATGAATCTCCCGCTGTCCCTAGCAGGCCAAATCAATCTTATCAAAATGGTTGTATTACCAAAATTTAAAATAAAAAAAATAATTCTTTATTTCATTGGAGAGAAGTATATCTTCCTTTATCTGGAACGATAAATCACCCAGAATTAAAAGAAGCTCCCTCCAAAGACCTAAAAAGCTAGCTGGCCTAGCTCTACCTAATTTTATTTATTATTACTGGGCATGTTATATAAAGACAATGTTACACTGGATGGGGAGAGGGGGTTCCAGTGGGAGCGAGGCCTGGTTGCAAATGGAGATTGCCTCTAGTTCATTTGATCTAGGCTCCATACTTTGTGCCCCATCTCCTCCCCCTCGAAGCCAATTCTGCGCTAACCCAGTGGTCTACCACTCTATTAGAATTTGGTCTCAGTTTAGAAGACATTTTATGTTCCAGATAACGTCGGTGCATTCTCCCTTAATGAATAATTATAATTTCCCACCTTCCCTCTCAGACTCTACCTTCGTAACTTGGTCCTCGAAGGGTATTAAACATCCAGAAGACGATGCATTTAGATGTCCAGGGATTTGCAGAAAAGACGTGGAATTCACAGCCAGGTGACGTCAAAGACGTCCGTTCAACTTTCATTTTGGAACTATTTTTCAACCATGACGGGACGTGTCGGAGGGACGTCTTTTCAACGGTCATTAAACGTCCATATGTTTGCTGGGTGCCAGCATCTTGCGCACACTGACATTGCACGTGCAAGTGTGAACTTGAATTTCCTTGCACCAAGCACACTCTATTACTCAACCATTCGTCCATGCTTCTTTTTCAACCCCATCGTTTTCCCACTATTTATATCATCGACACAATATTGTCATATCACCCAACCCCAACATACATTGAAGAACCAAACAACAATACACACTTTATATCATCGACACAATATTGTCATATCACCCAGCCCTAACATGCAGTGATGCTTTAAACAGCTGATTAACGACTGCTTTCAAGTTCTTTTCCTGAATTCACTTTTCAGACTTAAAAAATAAGTATGAAAGGTCTCTTTTTCACCTTAATAGACTGGTTTTCTGTCACCATTTGACATTTTCCCCCTCAAACGCTGAAATGACAACGCAGACAGTGCGTGTTTAGACTTATCGGTTTGCCCTCGGTGGTCCGATCTTGTCAAGCCGCTGAATTTAAAACGCTGGCGGACTGCCAGATCTTTGTTAGCTGGGGAGTCTTCCAGATTACTTTCATTTCCAGCATCAGAGCATTTTCCTTCACTGCATCTGCATCTTCTTTTATCAAAAACTGAAAATGAAGCACGTCTTTATTTTTCTCTTTTTGCTGTTGTGTGTTTGTGGGCACGGTAAGACATTTATACGTTACGACATTTATATCTCTTTTTGCATAATATCACATTTATTAACTTAATTCTGAAGAAATTCAATTGCTCGTATTTTGCTCGACCATTGTAAGACATTTAATTGTTACAATTTCTCTTCAACGATAAAAATGAACGTGACAGGTTCAATCTCAACATTTCACAGCATTTTGCAACTTTAGGGGAGAGGGGCACAACCTTAAACCGGTCGCACCGGACGAGAAGCGCACAGTTCAAACAGTTAATTTAATCACCAAACAGGCATAAAGTTCTGCAAGAATTAATTAAGTGGCGCGAGTTTGGAAAAAGAAAAGACTGAGAGGAATAATATTAATAATAAAAAAGCCAAAAGAAAGAGAAAGAGAGATCATGGCTATTTGAAGCATAGGGAATTTATTAAATCCACAGAAGACAAACGTTCTGCTGAAAAATGCCAAATCTTACAGCCTAGCATTGCACGTTAAAAACGATTTGTGACATAACCTATATAATGTAATTTAATGAAAAACTAGCCTATGTGGGTGGGGTTCTGTGGCGCGGCAGGATTTGAGTCATATGTCGTTTAGATTATTTCCTAATAATTATCCAGCTGTTTTAATGACTCAATTTGAAAGCCTCACAATAAATAAATAAATAAATAAAACACAAAGCAAAAGTGGATTGTATTATAGACTAACCCCATAGTTTACACTCATGTTTGCCCTGCCTAATGTTACCTATTTATCTGAATGGAATCAGTCAGGGAAAAACAAAGCAGATTATTTATTACACAAACGTATTGTTTTAAAAATGTGAACAAATGTGAACAGTTTAAGCTTAACATCTACATTTTGTTACTTTTTTCGTAATAATCCATGAACTGGATGGATGGATGGAAAATTCAGCTGCGGGCGCCACCTTCTGGCGAGACGCGGGAATCATTCGAGACGACGAGTGGGGATGAGAACTATGGCGTCACTCTGTAGGCGGATCAGCTGTTAGCATGACATTGGCTCCCTCGACAAAAAGCTTATAGGATTTTTCCATAGGCTTTTAGATTATCGCAAAAAAATAAGCTCTGTATTTAACCATAGTTCATGAAACTTTTCGTCCATCAAGAAAATCTTCACAAAATAATATAACTTTGAGCAATTTTAAAGCCTAAATAAAAGCGTCAGAAGTTAGAAGCTAAACTTAGGATATAAACGAGCTACAGCACCACGGTCGCTCGACTTCGGCGTCACCACAGCCATGCTTCTCACAACTTTTTCAAACTTATTATTAACGTGTTCAGTGAAAAGGATTTACTCTGTATATGAACTTTAATCCATGCTACATGAACCTTTTCATATAAACTGCAATAAATACAAAACTAGAGCCAAACTAAAACTGAAATGAGACATTAAATAGTATAGTGATAAAATGAAATAATCATAACTAAGGGACATATGAAAGCATGTATATCTGTACATTTCGAAATAAGGTGCATTAAAAGTCAACAAATCCTTGATTTATATGAATATTTTACTTAAAAACGTGTCTCCACCGACTATTCAATAAAATTCTAGTGCATTTAATCTATTAAATAACAGCAGCATGAGCGAGTTTTGGATATGGTAAGATTAAACTTATTTTAGTGAATAAAGTACCACATTTAAGCTTTGTTAGGGTGGGTGCACAAAATGTTAAATCTAAGCCGGTAAATGTGGTGTTTATGTGGAATAATCGACTTAACATTACAAACCAAGAACCCACACACCACTAATAAATAGATAAAACGAGCATCTTCCATCCGAAGACTTGTGTTGCATTTCAGCGCAAAAAACAAACAAAAAAACCTTCGTCGACCAACAATATAAAATGCGGGAAACAATTAATTTGTTAAACTACAATTAAATGTATTACAAATTATACTATGACTGGAAAATACTGTAAATTGATAAACTGTTCGGCGTGATGATGTTATATTTCTCCGACAGGGCCTATAGTCCCATTTAGCAAGTTGTTAGCAACCGTCTTTTTTAAGAAATGTAACAGTTTTAAAAAATCATAAGTGGGTGTAACTGGTGTGTTTTATGTCGTAGAATAAAACGTGAAAGTATCTTGTGCCTGTGTGAACCACGGACCTTATTTTAGGTATTTAACCAAAATCCCATTCAAAAAACCCATTGAAACTTCTACTACACAACTAATTAAAACCAATGGAACTGGAAGTGCTAAAATGCTAACTCGAGCCCGGGTTTTTGCCTACAAAGTGACATCATACTCTATTTCCACCACTCTATTACCTAATTTCTAGTCCACCATTAATTAAAACCAGGGTACAAATAAAGAAATCCTGGCTAAATCCAGATCTGGATTTTGTTATATATGGGTATGTAGCAAATAGACAAGATAGGGTAAATAGTGGTGGAGGGGGGTTGTGTTACATTTGTGAAACAGGAGATTCCACATAGGGTGTTAGGCATAGGGAGTGAACATGAATATGTAGTAGTGGAGGTATGGGGTGTGGGGAAGAAATTTGTAAACATAAATTATTATAATCCATGTATAAGACTGCAATTAAACCAGCTTGAGGAAATAGAGGGACAAGATAGCAGTAATATTGTATGGTGTGGGGACTTCAATGCGCATAATACACTCTGGGGAGGTGAAAAAAGTGGATATTAATGGGCAAGTGATAGAAGAGCTATTAGAGGAGAAAACAACTAAAACAAGGATAGAGGTTAATACTGGAAGGGAGTCTGCACTTGATCTTACACTGGTGTCCACTGCAATGTGTATAATGAAGGAACGATAGGAAGTAATCACTATCCAGTATTGTGTAAAATCAACATAAATGTATCTGAAATTAATGAAGGAAGAGGGGGAAGATGGGTATTTGAGAAGGCTGATTGGGGAAAATTACAGAGGGAAAGTGACAAATATCTGAATCAGATTGAATATAATTGCAATGTAGAAATTCTGGAAAATAAAGTAAGACAGTGTATAATAACAGCAGCATTAGGTAAAGGTAATATAAAGGTAATATAAAGAGAAAAGAAGTGCCATGGTGGGATGATGAATGTAAAAAAGCAGCCAGAAGCCGAAATAAAGCATTCAAAGTAATGAAAAGAACGCATAATTTCATGCATATGATTCAGTATAAGTATGCACAAGCAATAGTAAGGAAAACCGTAAGACAAGCAAAAAGAATGTATTGGAGGAATTACTGCAGCTCAATTGGGAACACAACTCAGATAGGGGAAGTGTGGACAATGGTGGGTGGGGAGAGGAGAGATTGGAATTACCCGGTTTTGTGTAATGGAAACGGGATCGCAGTAACAAATAAGGTAAAGGCTGAAATGTTGGTAAATACATTTGTTAATGTGCACAGTTCAAATAATTTATCTAAAGAAGGGAGGAGACGCAGAGATGAATCTAGATCTGAAAATTTGGAGGCGCTGAGGGTGATATTATTTACATCGAGTATCACCTGAGCCTAAACAGGAGCTTTGTGCTGTAGTTATACAAATCGCATCTGACATATGTGATGGCTGGTAAAGCAGCTAAACTTGACTCAGTAAAATGCCGCGGGAAACATCGAGTATCCCCTGAGCGGATACCGGGATCTAACGAGGAATTGGTGTCGAGCATAAGAGAAATCATGGATGAGATGCAGTCTGATATTATAAGCAACTTCAACTCAATTGTCTCCGACACCGTGAAAAGAGAGATAACAGCAGTTCTAGAGCCTTTTGAGAGACGGATGGGTTCACTGGGAGAGATGGTCACAGGCCTCGAACGGGCTGCCAACTGCCACAGCGATCATTTGGATGAGCTAAAAACTAAGGGTAACAAGTTGACTGATCAGGTGGAAAATCTTTCCAAGAAATGCAAAGATTTGAAGGGACGGTCAAGGTGGAACAATATTCGTCTGGTAGGCTTACCTGAGGGATCCGAGGGCACGTGTATAACTCAAATCACAACTCAACCACTAAATAAAAGTACTTGACATCCACACCCAACCTGAACTTGACCACGCCCACTGCTCACTTCGAGAAAAACCTGGAGCAGGAAAACCCCCGCGCCCATTCAGTGGCTATGTTTACATGCACACTTTTTGTTTCAATCAGACTGAATTCATTACGATTGATGAATCTTATTGGAGTGTTTACATGAACGCTAAATAAAGTGATCGGGTTGATGTGCGCGTTTATATGTCACAAGCTGCAAATTGGATTTTTTTTTTTGACATGCGCACACTGCTCAAATAGTGAAAGTGAAAGTGAAAAGTGAAAGTGACATATAGATAATATCGAGTTTCTCACTGTTTGCACATAATAACCACTCTCCTACACGGTTTCTTTATTTGTTTTTAACAGCAGAATTAATATCTACCCGTTTATGGATAAATATACATATAAACCGCTGTGCTGCTCATATTTTTATCACACACACACAAAAAAAGCCCCTCCCAGCGCCCAAACCGGGTTGCCTGAACATCCAAAATCTGTTTATCCAAAACAAGGTTGTCCTGCTCTACTTCACAGTTGCCGAGTGAAAGGAGAGTTTTATAATGACAGGACACACATTTATACAACACTTTATTCAAAAGGAAGAGCCGCTCGTTCTATGTACGTTTTATGAACGTTTTTCAATCCGATTGAGCCATCAATCCGATTACAAATGGATTATTTGGGTGCATGTAAACGTAGCCATTGTAAAGGTCAGCAGTTTTCAAGTCCAAAACCAAATTAATCTAAAGGGACATAGAGATGGACATCCTACTAAGAGAGTACTGCAAGCTAACTGGGTAAAGGAAAGGGTGCCAAAGTTTAGTTTTGGATGGATAGGAGATGAGGCAGCTAGAGATTTGGAAGTGAGTGAAAAAGAATTCTGCCCAACAATTGTATGGCTTGACTTGCCAGTATGGAAGATTGAAACCATGGAAGTTGACTTTAAATTACATCAAATCAAAACAGTAAATAATAGTATAGACCCTGTAGCTGAATACTACAGATATGTGGATGATAATTACAGAGACTATATTCAAATGTATACAGATGGATCGAAAGATGGATCAGAAATTTTTATAGTTAATCGAGGAGGTGAGGAAAGAAAACAAACCAAGAATGATCTGAATGTGTATACAGTTGAGTTATATGCTATCATGATGGCATTAGAATGGATAAGAAAGGAGGACAAAATAAGTAAAGTTTTAATTGGAAGTGATTCATTGTCAGCACTGTACAGTCTCAGGCAGGTATGTCCAATAGCCGTCAGGATCTGTTATATGCAATATTGACAATATATACAAAAGTAAAGGAAAAATGTAATGGCATTCGACTGATCTGGACCCCAGCTAATATAGGGATATTGGTCAATGAGAGAGTGGATAAATGAGCTAAACAAGCAATTAAAAAAGAGAATACTGAAGTAAATATAAAGATGTCAAAATCTGAAGGGAAAAGTATAGTTTGGAAAGAAGCCATGAAAGAATGGCAACGTCAGTGGGACAGGGAAGCTAAAGGAAGACATTTGTATGCCATTCAAAATAAAGTTGGTACAGAGAGGAATTGGGGTGGGATTAGGAGAGAAGTAATAGTGATGACAAGATTGAGAATAGGACACAGTGATTTAAATAGTACATTACACATTATAGGGAAGCATCCTACTGGTTTTTGTGAATATTGTCAGACATTAGAAACTATTGAACATGCACTTTTAAGTTGCAGAAGTTATGAAGAGCACAGGAGAAATATGATGGAAGAATTTAGAAGAGATGGGTTTGCAGGGACAGGTATTAAAGATATACTGCAAAGTGGAGTGATTAGACAAAGCAGGAAAATTATTTGTAATTTCTTAATAAGAACGGGTTTGATGAGGAAAATCTGATCGAGGAAAACAAGCTGGAGGAAATAAACTGGAATAACATTGCAGGAGAATAATCCAGAAGATGGCGGTAATGCAACGCTATTGGATGCAAGCCGCCGTTAAACCTCAAAGAAGAAGAAGAAGAAGAAGAAGAAGAAGAAGAAGAAGAAGAAGAAGAAGAAGGGTATTCTCTAGACATTGAGTTGTTGTTGCTCTAGCACTTGTTATTGCTTTGCATTATGGAAACTAATGAGTGCACTTGATAATGTCCACCACTATAAATGGCTCTGTGCCCTCAAATAATGGACGATTTCAGACACATCCTTGATATCAACACTATATTGAGAAAATAATGTGCCTTTGGATCTTTAGAAGAAATCACTGAACATTTAACCATAGCAAAAGTTAATTTTTCTTCTCATTTTTTAAATCTCCCAATTTGTTATTTGGCAATTTACACACAGTGTATTAATCAAACAAGACCACATATTTGTACTAAACGTATGAAATTAATGTGGTGAAAATTAAATTAAATTTGCTGGCTTTATTAATAACTTGTTTACTTCTTTATTTTTTTGGTGTTAATACAGATACAGTGCCAGTGTCTGTGACAGAGGGAGATTCAGTCACTCTATACACTGATATTAAAACAATTCAACAAGAAGAGATTAGTTGGTATTTTAACGGCAGTCGCATTGCTGAAATCAGTGGAGATCCCAATAAGACCTGCACAGATGTTCAGTGTTATAATGGCACTGAGAGATTCAGAGACAGACTGAAGCTGAATAATCAGACTGGATCTTTAATCATCACAAACATCACAAACCACAGATTCTGGAGAATATAAACTACAGATCAACAGCAGCAGCGACAGTCATCTTCAGCTCTTCAATGTTTCTGTTTGTTGTGAGTCGTTATGTTCCTTATCTGATCCACAGTTCTCTCATGTTGTGTAGTTTGTTTGTTGTTTTCAGCAGAAAGATCCTCCAGCAGCTGTTGGTTTGTGTTTCAGATGTTCCTGAACGAGAGAAAAGAAAGTCAGTGAAGGAGGGAGATTCTGTCACTTTAGATCTGTAAGAAGTGAAAACCACAAATGATTTGATGAAATGGCTTTTTAACGACTTTTACGCATCGCTGAAATCAATGGAGATCTCAGTTTTATCTGTTCAGATGTTCAGTGTTTAAATGCTGAAGAGAGATTCAGAGACAGACTGAAGCTGGATCATCAGACTGGAACAACAACCGGAGCATCAGTCCAAAGAAACAAATCTGGACTCTATTATCTACTGATAACCACCATC
This sequence comes from Cyprinus carpio, assembly GCF_018340385.1. Classification (NCBI taxonomy): domain Eukaryota; kingdom Metazoa; phylum Chordata; class Actinopteri; order Cypriniformes; family Cyprinidae; genus Cyprinus; species Cyprinus carpio. The sequence continues at coordinate 4,245,651 of NC_056593.1, read as the reverse complement.
CGATTCAACATCATAAAGAGCTTTATTGTTAATGTCACTGTGAGTGTTATTTAGTGATGAAACTCACAAAATATAGTCATCTTTGATCTCGTAGGTGTCTGATCCACTATGTGAAGTGAGAACTGTCTGTCTTACACTTATTTCACTACTCTCAATCTTTATGATCTGTAGAAAAGGACATTTTCACAGCATTTTTCTATTTTATAATTTTGTTTGGCTTATACTTATGTTAATTTCTTCAGGTTATGTTTGATGACAGTGAGTGTGTCAGTGATGGAAGGAGATTCAGTCACTCTGTACACTGATGTTGAAACAATCCAACAAGTAGAGATTAGATGGTATTTTAATGACATTCACATCGCTGCAATCAGTGGAGATCCCAATAAAACCTGCACAGATGTTCAGTGTTGTTATGGAACTGAGAGATTCAGAGACAGACTGAAGCTGGATCATCAGACTGGATCTCTGACCATCACAAACATCACAACCACAGACTCTGGACTTTTGAAACTACAGATCAACAGCAGCAGTGACAGTCTTCTTCAGCTATTCAGTGTTTCTGTCTATGGTGAATCATACGATCACTTAATATTCACAGTTCTCTCATGTTGTTGTTTTCAGCAAAAAGATCCTCCAGCGGCTGTTGATTTGTGTTTTTCAGATGTTCCTGAACGACAGAAAATAAAGTCAGTGAAGGAGGGAGATGCTGTCACTTTAGATCCTGGTGTAGTAAAAAAAACTAATTATTTGATGAAATGGCTTTTTAATGACGTTCGCATCGCTGAAATCAATGGAGATCTCAGTTTTATCTGTGCAGATGTTCAGTGTTTATATGCGGATGTCAGATTCAGAGACAGATTGAAACTGAATCATATAACTGCATCTCTGACCATCACAAACACCAGAACCACAGACTCTGGACTCTATTATCTACTGATAACCACCATCCGATTCAACATCATAAAGAGCTTTATTGTTAATGTCACTGGTGAGTGTTATTTAATGATGAAACTCACAGAATATATTCATCTTTATCTCGTAGGTGTCTGATCCACTATATGAAGTCTCTTTATGATCTGTAGAAAAGGACATTTTCACAGCATTTTCCTATTTTATAATTTTGTTTTGGCTTATAATTATGTTCTTTTTTTTTAGGTTATGTTGATGGAGCGAGTGTGTCAGTGATGGAAGGAGATTCAGTCACTCTATACACTGATGTTAAAACAAACCAACAAGAAGAAATTAGATGGTATTTTAATGACATCCGCATCGCTCAAATCACTGAAGATCTCAGTTTTATCTGTGCGGATGTTCAGTGTACATATAGTGATGAGAGATTCAGAGACAGACTGGAGCTGGATCATCAGACTGGATCTCTGACCATCACAAACACAAGAACACAGACTCTGGACTTTATCATAAACAAGTCATCAGCGGCAGCAACATCAATAACGGCATCTTCGGTGTTACAGTCTATAGTGAGCCATTGCTTAATATAGCAAGTTTTGTACATTTAAATCCGATCATTGTTCGATGATTGTTCAGTTGATTCAAATTCCAGAGAATTTTGATAAAAAAAAAAAAAAAAAATATGTTTATAAGCACAAAATATGGACAACTGTGCTTTTTAGACTGAAAGACAAGAAAGAGCATGAAAATCTTTCAGATCCACAATTCTTTTATGCTGTGGATTTAGTTTTGTTTGTGATTTTTGTTTCACCTGTTGGTTTGTGTTTACAGAAGTTCCTGATGCTGAATGAGATGAAATGAAGAGAAAGTCAGTGAAGGAGGGAGAATCTGTCACTTTAGATCCTGGTGAAACAAAAAGCCCAAATGATTTGATGACGTGGTATTTTAGTGACATTCGCATTGCTGAAATCACTGGAGATCAGAGTAAGATCTATACAGATGATCAGTGTGATGAGAGACTGAGAGACAGACTGAAGCTGGATCATCAGACTGGATCTCTGACCATCACAAACATCACAAACACAGACTCTGGACTTTATGAACTACATATCGGCAGCAGCAGAATCAGTATCATAAAGAGCTTCAGTGTCACTGTCCCTAGTGAGTATCATTTGGCCATTTGTTTCCTTTTCCCTTGAACAGTTAGAAAAAAGGTTAAAATGTTTTAATCAAGAAAGTAAATGTTTTCACTGTAGTCTGTTTGACAAAGTGGACTTGGGCCCTTCATCCTTGAAATAGTTAAAACTAAACCCTATGAAAACACAATCTTGGGTTATCTTGTTTTACTTTTAGCACTGCTCTTAATTTGCTTTGGCTTAATGACCTTATTTGCATATTTGTGGTGTCATTGATTGGAAGAATGTGACATGTGGCCTATGATTGCAGACTACTTTCAAGTTGTTTTTCCTGAATTATTAACTTTTCAGACTTTAAAAAATAAGTATGAAACGTCTCTTCTTTACCTCAATAGACGTGTTTTCTGTCACCATTTAACATTTTCCCTCCTCAAAACGCTGAAATGACTAAAATAGGCAATTATTCTGTGCTGAGCTTACAGTGCCCTGACGCTGTTTTAAACTGCTGATGACCAACATAGAGAAAGAGAAAACATCAAACAAAATTGTCACACGGTGTTTAAACCGAAGCGATCGATGCAACGAGACTAAAGACAATAGAACTAATCTCAATCAGTGAGTCAGTCCAAAATGGATTTTTGCATTGCGCAGTGTGGCTCGATGTTAAATCTCAGACAGTAAACTGATGTTTACATTCTATTTCTGATGTATTGATGCACTTGTAATGATGCAAGCGCTCGCGCTACTTCTGACACGAAGGTCAGATGTATTTGCAACGATCGCTTTGTCGCGTCTAGTGTGAGCTTGACGTGACAACGGTTTGGTGTAGACACGGTGTTAAAAATGATTAGTGACAATAATAACTGTCTGTCTTTAGTGGTTTCAGATTCAGGCCTGTCTTCAGCCGCTGTAGCAGGAAAAGTAGCCCTATGTGTGGTGTAGCTGCAGTTGTTCTGCTGCTCGTTCCTGCTGTTGTGATTTACTATCGCAAACATCAAGCAGGACAAACATAGTGAGTATGACATACAGATGGAGTTAACAAGATTGAAAATGTGAAAATTTAATTTACCAAAGTAATGTTCAATTGTTTAATTGAGTTTGTTATTGTTTACAGACAATGTTACAGACATGGTGTACGGTGTACATTTTAGGACATCCTCAGAACTCAGTCATTAAATGAAAAGGAGTCTTGCCTCAGACTAAAAGGCTTCAGTCATTGGAAAAAACGGCATCGCGCCTCAGACTGAAAAGCTTCAGATCTCAGGAAAAAGGACGTCAGGTGTCAGGTCTCATACAATTAGGCATCAGACGATCGGACTCAGGAAAAAAGGCATCAGACGAAACAGACTCAGACAAAAAGGCATCAGACGAAACGGACTCAGGCAAAAAGGCATCAGACGAAACGGACTCAGACAAAAAGGGCATCAGACGAAACGGACTCAGGTGGAGTATCGCGTTGCCCCGCACTATGTGACGTCACACGCACGCGGTTCAGAGGAAGTGGTATATAATGGTTGATTGATGGCAAAGGGAGGTAAGCAGCGTCTGATATATTATATTTTAACAGTTTTATTCAAATGTTACACTAATTAAGTTATATACGGAAGAGAACATACATTTGGAGAGTCTTGTGTGCACGTTTAAAAAGTTAGTTAGCCATATTGCATCTATATATACAAATGGTAATCATTACACTAAAAAAACATGTTACTTACACTTTTACTATAATAAAACCATGGTCACTTTACGTCAAAGTAAGGCGAATTCTTTCGAGCTATTAGATTGAAACCTTAGTCTAATTATAATATACCTGTATGAGTCTAACACTAGTTGTTGTATTAAATGATTTTGCAAAAAAAACAATGGTTCTGTCTTATAACTAAATATATATTTGTTTTGTTCAGTCAATCAAGTTATCGCTGACATTTTCGGGGTAAGCGTGGCTACAGTGAGCAAGGACCATTATCACCTGTGCTAATTACCCGGTTCGGTACCCATTTAGATGTCCAGGCAACAAATAAGCTCCTCCATGCCAGAGAATTACCGTTTGTTCAATCCAACCCTGACATGTCATCCTGGACTGCACAGAAATCTGCTGTGAAAGCCCTGCATCGCTGATACTCCACTCTGAGATCTTCTCAAGTTACAAGAGTACTACCACATTAAAAGGTCTGGTTGGGGTAGCTCCATGTGGTGCAGTGACTTTTATCTCCCAGCTTTACACCGGTTCAATTTCTGACAAAGAAATCACGAAGAAATCCGTCATTTTGGACCTGCTTGAGCCTGGAGATGTGGTCATGGCAGACAAGGGGTTCACCACTGAAGATATGCTCTCCAGTGTTGGTGCTAGACCGATCATTCCACCTTTCAAATGTGCCAAGCAGTTCAGCAAACAGGACTGTGAAAAGGTCAAGGAAAACCACATCTGGGATTCTGTTGTGCCACTCACCTTGTCAGGAAGTATTAATCAGATCTGGCATAATTGCTGTTTTATTTATGGTTAACTATCAGGGACCAATGTTTCTTGAGCAGTGAATGTATATTAGTATATTACATTTTTAGAATGACTGTGATTATTACAATAGTAGCGTTTTAGTGTTAACTTTTGGTAGTAGTTTTTTTAAAATATTTTTTTTGTTACTTTTTCAGTTAGTTGCAGTACATACCTTTAATACTACTTACCATCATTAAATGTGTTTTTACTTATTTATTTTTAGTTTAGTTTTTACTTTTTATTGTAAAGAAAATTTTATCTTATGTACAGGTCCTTCTCAAAAAATTAGCATATTGTGAAAAAGTTCATTATTTCCATAATGTAATGATAAAATTAAAACTTTCATATATTTTAGATTCATTGCACACCAACTGAAATATTTCAGGTCTTTTATTGTTTTAAAACTGATGATTTTTGGCATGCAGCTCATGAAAACCCAAAATTCCTATCTCAAAAAATTAGCATATCATGAAAAGGTTCTCTAAATGAGCTATTAACCTAATCATCTGAATCAACTAATTAACTCTAAACACCTGCAAAAGATTCCTGAGGCTGAGCCTGGTTCATTACTCAAAACCCGCGATCATGGGTAAGACTGCCGACCTGACACCCTCAGGCGAGAGAGGTAAGACACAGAAGAAATTTCTGAAACGAATAGGCTGTTCCAGAGTGCTGTATCAAGGCACCTCAGTGGGAAGTCTGTGGGAAGGAAAAAGTGTGGCAAAAAACGCTGCACAACGAGAAGAGGTGACCGGACCCTGAGGAAGATTGTGGAGAAGGACCGATTCCAGACCTTGGGGGACCCGCGGAAGCAGTGGACTGAGTCTGGAGTAGAAACATCCAGAGCCAACCGTGCACAGGCGTGTGCTTTTGAACCAGAAACAGCGGCAGAAGCGCCTGACCTGGGCTACAGAGAAGCAGCACTGGACTGTTGCTCAGTGGTCCAAAGTACTTTTTTCGGATGAAAGCAAATTTTGCATGTCATTCGGAAATCAAGGTGCCAGAGTCTGGAGGAAGACTGGGGGAGAAGGAAATGCCAAAATGCCTGAAGTCCAGTGTCAAGTACCCACAATCAGTGATGATCTGGGGGGTGCCATGTCAGCTGCTGGTGTTGGTCCACTGTGTTTTATCAAGGGAGGGGGTCAATGCAGCTAGCTATCAGGAGATTTTGGAGCACTTCATGCTTCCATCTGCTGAAAAGCTTTATGGAGATGAAGATTTCGTTTTTCAGCACGACCTGGCACCTGCTCACAGTGCCAAAACCACTGGTAAATGGTTTACTGACCATGGTATTACTGTGCTCAATTGGCCTGCCAACTCTCCTGACCTGAACCCCATAGAGAATCTGTGGGATATTGTGAAGAGAAAGTTGAGAGACGCAAGACCCAACACTCTGGATGAGCTTAAGGCCGCTATCGAAGCAACCTGGGCCTCCATAACAACTCAAAAGTTCAACATTCTTATTACCAAAAACACACTCTGCATTGAAGCAGTCATTTCTGCAAAAGGATTCCCGACCAAGTATTGAGTGCATAACTGAACATAATTATTTGAAGGTTGACTTTTTTTTGTATTAAAAACACTTTTTCTTTTATTGGTCGGATGAAATATGCTAATTTTTTTGAGATAGGAATTTTGGGTTTTTCATGAGCTGTATGCCAAAATCATCAGAATTAAAACAATAAAAGACCTGAAATATTTCAGTTGGTGTGCAATGAATCTAAAATATATGAAAGTTTAATTTTTATCATTACATTATGGAAAATAACGAACTTTTTCACAATATGCTAATTTTTTGAGAAGGACCGCTATCTTTAAATTATTTATATAAAAATGAAAATATATAATAATTTGACAGACACAATGAAATAGTTTACAATGAAAAGTCTTTTTATAATAATTCATGAAAAAAAAGGTCCATTCTGGTGTTCATAGTTATTTCACACAATGTATCAAATGAAAATATATACAACTATGTGTATGCATATCATATACATTACAGAAGATCTAATACAAAACAATGTATTCACCTTGGTATGTACATATTTACATCTAATTAATAGCAAGTACTATATATTTAATGTTATATATTTGTGATGTATCTAATATGTTATAAAAACCGTGAACAAAAATATGAAAGTGAAAGTCGTGACATTTGTCTCGAAATTGGTGCTCTGCATTTAACCCATCCAAGTGCACACACACAGCAGTGAGAAGAGAACACACCGTGAACACACACCCCGAAGCAGTGGGCAGCTATATATCCAGCGCCCGGGGAGCAACTGGGGGTTCAGTGCCTTGCTCAAGGGCACTTCAGCCATGGGTATTGAGGGTGGAAGAGAGCGCTGTTCATTCACTCCCTCCCACCTACAACTCCTGCCAGCACCGAGACTCGAACCTGCGACCTTCTGGTTATAAGTCCCAAACCTCTAACCATTAGGCCACAGCTGCCCCCAAAAAATATGCTACATACCACATAAAATATATACTTATTATTAATGTAAAAATAAATCTTAAGTTTATCCTACTATAATATGAACAGAATCTCTGCCCATTCATACCACTGAAAGATACAAATCCATGAAAACGATATAATAGTACATGTATAGCTTGGGTTTCATTGATGCTATGAAGGCATCATGTCGCCAGATCCTCTTTATTGTGAAATCTGATTTTGTGTCGCTCACAAAGTCACACCAATGTAGACCAGTAACTGCAAGCTGACGTTGTACCTGCCAGTAGTACTTATGGGTCTCTTTAAGTTTGGCTAGTCCTCTTTGAATTTTCATAAATAGAACCTGAGCAATGTTGTCAGCAGAGGTGCTTTATACCTCCACTAGTCCAAACTGGAATGTTTCAGATGGATTGTGCACATCGTCCGTCTGGACCAGCTCCCAGATGTGGTGCTTCTGGGTTTGATAATAAAGCCACATGGTAGGACACTAACACTGGCTGTCTCAGAATATTTTCTTTCTCGAAATATCTGGCTCAAGTTCAAGGCCACATTTCATAGCACTTGTCTGCCTTGTGCCCTTAAATGATTCTTGCGGCCAACGACTGACTAGCTGAAACCCCCCAACCATATGACAAACCTCCCGGAACCTGCTCGCAGTAACCCTTGATTGCCGAATTTGTAACCTTTATAGACTCCAGATGAAGTGCTTGATGGTGTGTGGGCACAAATTTTAAATTACAGCCAAACTGATAACCAAGCACAGGTAGTGGGGGAAAATAAACATCAGGAACACCTGCAGCTATAGGGGGACATTGGTATGAAAGTGGACTGGCATGAGGTACAGGACTGAATTGTGAGGGGACCAACTCTACTTTTGACATGCCCTCAGGTATGTGTGCCAGCAAAGGTTTAGGATTAATCTGACTAAGTTTTGCACCAGAAGCCAAGACATCAGCATCTGGAAGGGGACCTAAAGAAATGAACACAAATGATCAGTCATGAAGACATTAAACACAAACAGAAAAAAAAAAAAAAAACAAACAGAAACATACAAACAAACACACACACACACACAAAAAAAAAAAAAAAAAAAAACAGAGTTGTGAATTACCTGTGTAAGCCTTGTGTAGGGTAGACTTGATTCCAGTATTCCCAACTGATTTTGGTTTCAGGACACGAAGTTCACTCCCTGCCTCTAGATGTATTCCCTTAATATAAAACAAATACAGTAATAGTTAAAAATAGTTTACTGATCGTGGGTGATTTTCATTTATTTGGTACTTAAAATGCACTCTTGTTCATTATTAGTCTATGATGTTTTAATGTTTACATGTACTTTCTTTGAGTTAATAGTGTTCTTACCAAGTGCAGAAAAGAAAAATACATGCCTGTGCTCTTGGACGATGCCATCTCTGTGGCTCACTTGATTTTATTATATATATAATGCATTGTGATTTTATTATAGTAAAAGTGTAGTAACATTTTTTTTAGTGTAATGATTACCATTTGTATAACCACAGTTTTGCTACAAACACCATGGTTAAACTATGGTTAGTATAGCAAAACCATGGTTAATCTGTGGATACCATGATTAACTATATCATCCAGGGTTTTTTTTTTTTTTTTTTTCTTGTAGTAAAAACATGGTTATTTTTTCGTAAGGGTAATTTTACTGCACTTGCCAAAATAAAAGCTCGCTAGTTGCAATATGGCTAACTAACATTTTAAACGTGGCACACAAGACTCTCGAAATGCATGTTCTCTTCCGTATATAACTTAATTAGTGTAACATTTGAATATAAAACTGGTTAAAATATAATATATCAGTCGCTGCTTACCTCCTTTTGCCATCAATTAACCGTTATATACCACTTCCCTCTGAACCGCGTGCGTGTGAACGTCACCTGGGGGCGGGGCAACGCGATACTCCACCTGAGTCCGTTTCGTCTGATGCCCTTTTTCCTGAGTCCGTTTCGTCTGATGCCTTTTTTGTCTGAGTCCGTTTTTCGTCTGATGCCTTTTCCTGAGTCCGTTTCGCGTCTGATGCCTTTTTTCCCTGAATCTGTTTCGTCTGATGCCTTTTTTCCTGAGTCCGTTTCGTCTGATGCCTTTTTTCCTGAGTCCGTTTCGTCTGATGCCTTTTTCCTGAGTCCGTTTCGTCTGATGCCTTTTTGTCTGAGTCCGGATCGTCTGATGCCTTTTTGTCTGAGTCCGTTTCGTCTGATGCCTTTTTGTCTGAGTCCGATCGTCTGACGCCTTTTTGTCTGAGTCCGTTTCGTCTTATGCCTTTTTGTCTGAGTCCGTTTCGTCTGATGCCTTTTTGGTCTGAGTCCGTTTCGTCTGATGCCTTTTTTTTTCCTGAGTCCGTTTCGTCTGATGCCTTTTTGTCTGAGTCCGGTTTCGTCTGATGCCTTTTTGCCTGAGTCCTTCTCGTCTGATGCCTTTTTGTCTGAGTCCGTTTCGTCTGATGCCTTTTTTCCTGAGTCCGATCGTCTGATGCCAATTGTATGAGACCTGACACCTGACGTCCTTTTTCCTGAGACCTGAAGCTTTTCAGTCTGAGCGCTGCTGATGCCGTTTTGTCCACTGACTGAAGCATGGTTTGTGCAAAGTTAAGACTAAACCTTGTCCACATTATAGGTGTTTCTAACACCATCAATAAAATGTTTTTGGCGATGCATTTCAGTACTTAGGTGAAGATACTACACTGTAAAACCTGACAAGTTAACTCAAACCATTTGAGGAAACAGATTGCCTTAAAGGGATACTCCACCCCAAAATAAAACATTTGGTCATTATTACACTTACCCCCATTTTATTGCTTCAGAAGACCTATAACATTTGTGCTGCTGGTCAACATTACACATTTGCATTACCAGAAATATTCATCAAAAAATAAAAAACTGAATAAAGACGAAAACGCCAACTTAAATAATCACTGTTTATAACGTGACAAATTACATCTGGTACAACACACTAAAGCCCATCATTGTGTTTCAATGTTTAATTTTACTTCATTTTAGGCTCATATGAGCCTAAAAATATATATAAAAGTGTATATATAAATATAAAATTTATATAAATAATTTTACTATTAATATATATTAGTATTGCATCCGCCCGCCTTGTTGCAAATGACATCACACCACAAATAAGACATGTAAGGAGCAAAATAATCGTCTAAAATGTTAAGGTTAAAACAAAACCGCCATTATAAACTCTCCTCAGGCCCCTTTGTGCACACAGTTTTTTTTTTTTTTTTTTTTACATACCGGATCACCGGATTTAGTAAAACTTGATCAGCATCACGTGGATATTCTAGATGAAACTGACAAAGCAGATGATAAATAACGAATAACAAAAAAAGTTTAAACGAACAGGGAATGTGTGTTTTCTGTACCTTGCTTCAGAAACTGCCGCGCGAGTGACGGTTAGAGATGAGGAAGATCTGTGTCAACCGTCTCTCTAGTTTAAAATACAATTTGCGGCACTCGTTTGTCCTGTGCCCGGCTGTGAGGAAACACACAAAATCTTAATTTATCACTGACAAACTGTTGTGTATAACAGTGCATCTTGCCGTTGATAACTTTGATGTAATCAGTCGAATGCTTTACCTGTTTATTTTCCGTGATAGCTTCGCGAGCCGTGCTGCTGTGAATGTGATCCCGTGAGCTGTGGGGGGATGTGACTGACTGAAAATGCGCGCGGTTTTTTGAAAAACTCCCGGATAATATTTTGTCTCGATAACAATTAATTACTTTTAAAAGGATTTAATCTATGCTTAACATGAAATAGATTTATGTATTTATTATATTATCGTTTAGCTATTTAATTAGTTATGAAAGGTAATATATTACCATTTAGTTATGGATTTTAATTAGTTATGAAAGATATTAAGCATAATAAACATATAGCCCTATGTTTATAAAAACAGGACTTCTCGAAAAAAAATGTTAGAAATCATGAATTAAGCCAATTTTTTTCTAGAAATTATCCTAAATCCAAATGACACATATATGCAAAAAAAAAAAAAAAAAAAAAAAAAAAAAAAACAACAACAAGTACTGCTTTATTAGCACAGCAAGTAAGAGTGGCAATACTACTCTATTAAAAGGGCTACTCCCACCCCAAAATGAAAATTTTTGTCATTAATCACTTTCCCCTCATGTTGTTCCAAACCTGTAAAAGCTTAGTTAATCTTCAGAACACAAGCGAAGAAAACAAAGATAACAACTTTATTCAACAATTCCTTTGTCAACAGTCTCCTCTGCGTCTCTCCACCATCACAGTAGCACCATCTTGGAGAATATGAGCTGAATGTAGGCAGCGTACGCTCTTCTCTGTCAGCCCGCGTAACAAGGATACATTTTCTACATGTATTTATGCTTTAATTGAAAGAAACAGTGCATCCTTTATATATTGGTCAATACTATAGTTAACACCTGGGGTCGGCAAGTAAGTTTGCCACTGGGCCAAAAAAAATTGCCCACTAGATGGCGGGCCAGCAACATAATCAAAAGATTCATTTCAGCTTCATTTTATAGAAATATTCAATTCTTCTGGAATAGTTTATTTTAATCAATGTGAAGAGTTTTTTTTTTGTGTTTTTGCAACTCAAACATCAATCCTGTTCATTTGTTTTTAATTTCTGTAAATCTGTTTTCTTGAAGATGACTCCTGCCAATGAATCTGAACTGAATCTTGGGGCTGCCAGTGAGACATCACAGAAACTTTATTATGTTGATCCTTCATTTAAAGGGCACATAAAGAAATGTTGGGAAACCCCAATAGTGTCACGATACCAAGATTTCAGTATTCAGTACTGATACCAGTGATAGCAAACTCAGCTGATTAAAATCCAAAACTAGTTTGCTATAATTAAATTAATTCAAATAATAAAAAAAAATGTAGCCTGATTTTTTTTATTATGTAACATAGCTTCAGAAAAAGACAAACTGTAAATTAGCAACAAGAAGCCTGAGTTCCCAACCTCGCCCCCTTGCCTTTCCCGAGAGACCAACTACTAAAGTTTGAGAAAACCTAGACCAGAAAGTTTGCAAGTAGTTTTAAAAGCATAATGTTTAAAGGTTTTTGGAGGCCATACAGTCTATCAGAAAAAAAAAAAAAAAAAACAGACAAAATCAAACAACATGTTAGCTTTCTCATTAAGAAAACAGAGAAAAATATTAATTCCAGTAGTACAGTAGTACAGTGGTTGAGGTTTCTTTTCAGTTTGTCAAGGTTGTTAAAGGTGCTAAAGTTATCTTTAGAATTTTGTATTAGCAACTTTACAGTTCTACACAGGAAGATCCCTGATGAAAACCACCAGTATGCTGTTGTTCCCAAGATTCACTGTACTAAAAACTGGTGTTTTCAGCAGAAATCCTTTTTATATTAAAGTTTAGCTTTGTGCTTTTGTCTGTTTGTGGTGTCATAAATTTGTTGTAAAGGTTGAAATCCTGCAAGGGTTGATCCATGACATTTCACCATTGACCCGGTGACTTTTTATGAATGGCGGTGAGAATTTAAGATTGGTAGTGCTGTCATAAATTCACAACGGTTGTTGCTGTAATTATATAATAGGCTGTAGTGTGATGTGCTACATGTCTACGTTACTGTTTCTGTTTTTTACTTGGGATTCACTGTTAGTGCTGCACTCGGGAACGCAACATTCATCATTAGAAAATGTTTATAAATCTGTTGTTGTTTACAAAGAAGTTTCAGTGTCACATAATCCTTCACAAATCATTCTAATATGATGATTTGCTACTCAAGAAACATTTCTCATTATTTTAAATGTTAGAAGCAGTTTTGCTGCTTAATATTTTGTGGAAACAATGATACCACTCAAACATTCGTATAAATTTACAAAAGAGAAATTAATAATTTTATTCATCATGCATGAAAGTGACAAAAAGTGAGTGAGTGAAGACATTTTAAATGATTTCTATTTAATAAATGCATTAACAAATTTAATTAATATATTTGATAAATGCAAATAATGCTGTTCATTAAACTATATTTATCTCAAAAATCTTGCAAAATAAAGTGCATCATCACTTCCACACAAAATATGAAGCAGCAAAATTGTTTTATCAACATTGATAATTATCAGAGAGTCAAATAAATTGTAATGATTTCTAAAAAGATCATGTGACACTGAAAACTGAAGTTGTGATGAAGAAAATTCTGCTGTGCATCACAGGTTGGATCACCGAATAACATGACATTTTATATGTATAAACATTTTTAACTTTTTTTGTGTTTGTAATAATATCAAATGATCAAATAAATTCAGAAGATCGTTATTTCAAAATCATGAATAATTGTAATGTTTCCAACTTTTCGCAGGTATTTTAACAATAATAATAATTCTATATACTTACTATAATATATTATAGTACTTTTTTGTAGTATATTATTATATTGTTGTCATGATTATTAATTGCTGTTTTTTTAACCAGAAACAGTATGTATTTTTATAATATAAGATATAACTTTTTAATGTGCTAAAATACATATTTTAATAATGAGTGCTGGGGTTGTGACTTGTGGGAGTGGTCAGATTTTCCTTCTTTTTGTCTCTAGCTGATCACAGGCCTGAGAGAGCCCACCCGTTATCACATGCCTGAGAGCTCTCTCGGCTTTATTCTCATTTTAAATAAAGACTATATTCATAGAAACAAAAACCCCAAGACTGAGTGTGATTCTTCAGATCAGCGGCAGACGACACCTGCAAGCATACAATTAATAAAGTGTGCCCCTTTCTGAACAGATGTGGTTTTAAGTTTCTCAGTTGCGCATTTGCGCATTTGCCATTTTCATGTTAACAGTTAAGAACAAAAGGAAATGCTGGGTTATATTCTCTTGTAAGTTCGTGTTCGTATTGTATTGCCATTTTTGCACTGTGAGCAGAGGTGTTTTAGTTCTTGATCACTCATGTAATTGCCATTCTTATATTTTACAGTTCTGAAAAGAAAAGTGTTTTATTATTTCTTGTATGCTCGTGTTCTTGTTGGCATTTTTGCACTGTGAGCTGTGAGGTGATGAAGTCTCTCAATCACTCATTTAATTGGCTCACTCATTTAATCTCATGTTTTAAAAAATAAATAATGCTGTTTATATTCGTCTTGTATGGCTTATGTTTTATTTTTTTGAACTTAGTGAGCATGTTTAATTGCCATATTTGCAGTTGTAAAACAAGAAGACATGCAAGATTAAAATGTTCTTTGTGTGCTCATGTTGTAAATACAGTTTTTTATTACAAAACATATTGACTTTAACATATTGACTTTTTCTTCACAGTAGACTATAGGTATACATTAAAAATGTTTTAATTTAATAGATCACAAGTATTTTCACTTTCATTTGGATGTAACTGTAGAGTCAAGTTAGCTAAACGTATAATGATGTAAATTTTATCTAGTAGGCTGACAAAAATGTTATGTAGTTGACAATGCATTGTTTCGATATAGACATGACTAAACTGAAATGTAGTTAACACGGCATTATTTTTAGCATGACAAATTCAGAGTAAACCTGACGAAAATCTTTTCTATAAGCATGAACAAACCTTTATCTCGTAGGAATCTTTATCTTTTTGTAGTCTTGGACTAACAGGAATTTAAGTTTATACAAAAAACTCATTTCAAACTAATTAGATTTTGGTGGAAAAAGTGTAATTAAATTTCGTCGTGGAAAAGTTTACTCTAATTTCGTTCAACAAGCACAAAGCACAAGAGAGCCGACTGTTTCTGTTCAGTGGTAAGTTTTAATTTAAATATTTGTGATAACCTAACATAAGAAAGATATATGCTGTGTTCAAATGTATTTCCACTTGCTTGAACAACGTAATAAACAAATCTAGAAGCCAGATGCATTTAATAATTGAGTTTAAACGTGAATATGTCTATGAAAGATTGTGAAACTGTACTGTGAAAAAGCACTTTTTCAGTTTAGGCTAACTACATTTGGGTTTGTGGGAAACAGCTGCGGATCAGGAGCGGACTGCAAACGCGTCCGCACACTGCAGACGGAGGCTGTGTGAACGGGCGTTACACTTTTTCGGTATGCCCTCGGTGGTCCGACCTTGTTAAACCCATGAATTTTTGTGCCGCCCAAAACGCTGGCGGACTGCTAGATCTTTGTTAGCTGGGGAGGAGTCTTCCAGATTACTTTCATTTCAGCATCAGAGCATTTTCTTTCACTGCATCTGCATCTTCTTTTAAACAAAAAACTGAAAATGAAAAAAAAAGCACGTCTTTATTTTTTCTCTTTTTGCTGCTGTGTGTTCGTGGGCACGGTTAAGACATTTATACATTTATATCTAATTAAAAATCTAATATCACCTTTATTAACTTTATTCTGAAGAATTCAATTGCTCGGATTTTGCTCGACCATTGTAAGACATATTAATTGTTACATTTTCTCTTCAACGATAAAAACGAACGTGACAGGTTCAATCTCAACACTTCAAAGCATTTTTGCAACTTTAGGGAAGAGGGGGCACAACCTAAAAAGCGGGTCGCACACCGGACGAGAAGCGCACAGTTCAAGAGGGTATATAGTCCAAACAGTTAATTTAATCACCAAACAGGCATAAAGTTTCTGCAAGAATTAATTAAGTGGCGCGAGTTTGGAAAAAGAAAAAGAGGAATAATATTAATAATAAAAGGCCAAAGGAAAGAGAAAGAGAGCGATCATGGGCTATAGGGAATTTATTAAATCCACAGAAGACAAACGTTTTGCTGAAAAAAATACCAAATCTTACAGCCTAGCATTGCACGGTAAAAACGATTTGTAACATAACCCTATATAATGTAATTTAGTGAAAACCTAGCCTATGTGTGTGTGGTTCTGTATCTATTTAATAATTATCCAACCTATTCTAATGACCCAATTTAAAGCCTAACAAGTTATAAAATATATAATAATAATAATATAATAATAATAACTAAAATAACTAACAACACAGAGCAAAAGTGGATTGTATTATAGACTAACACCATAGTTTAGGATACAACTTATGGTTGCTCTGCCTAATGTTATCTATTTATCTGAATGGAATCAGTCAGGAAAAAAACAGCGCAGACTATTAATTACACAAACGTATTGGTTTAAAAATGTGAACAAATGTGAACAGTTTAATGTTGTTACTTTTTTGCGTAATAATCCAATAAATGGATGGATAAAAAAAATCAGCTGCGGGCGCCACCTTCTGGCGAGACGCGGGAATTCATTCTTAAAGGGACGTGACATACAGCCAAGTAAGTGGACCCATACTCAGAATTCGTGCTCTGCTTTTAACCCATCCAAAAGCGCACACACACAGCAGTGAACACACACCCACACACACACACACACACACACACACCGTGAACACACACCCGGAGCCATGGGTATCATTTGTATGAGTTTGGACTGACCGAACTGTATAGTTCAGCTGAGAAAATATATCATTTGGCCAAGTGTATGCTAATATGTCCAGAACTTCCTGCCCCATATTCCAATTTTATGTAACATACAAGAGAGTACAGTGCACCATGTGTCAAAAAACTTTGATTGATGAGGGTCATAAAAATTCCACCCCCCACCCCATAAGTGGACACACCTCTTCCTGTACAGCCCCCACCCATCTAAGTGACCATCTGTTTTATCCACCCCAATGATCTGAAGGAATGTATGTCTGTTTTGGGAATGTGGTTTTTTGTGTGGGCCATTGAAAACTGGCATCAGTAAAACAGTCCATGTGACATCAGTGGTTAAACCGTAATTTTACAAAGCTACAAGAATACTTTTTTTTGTGCAGAGAAAACACAAAAACATAGCGACTTTATTCAACAATTCTTCTCCAAATTGCATCTTCCGCCATTATCAAAGAGAACGTAAAAAAGATGCATGTGCAGGTGGTGCTGCTGACGTAGAACACGCATGTGCCGAGCCTTGTTTACATGCAGAGAAAGCACATGTTCGTGCCTCTTGATACTCTCCATAATGGGGGAATATGTGATTTGGTGGAGAAGAATTGCTGAAATAAAGTCATTACAATCACAAAAAGTATACTCATAGCTTCGTTTAATTGCCGTTGAACCACGGATATCACAGTGGATTATTTTTATCATGTCCTTACTACGACTCTGGTCTGGGAACATTTCAGTTTAACATCACAAAACCAATTCAATGATCAAAATATTAAAGTGACTTATTTGTGTGAGTGATGAACAGTGTCATGTTTACCATTCCAAAAGGGTTGACCTGATTACATATCTGGAGCAGTTGTATAATGTGAACAGCTCAGAGTAGTGTCCGGTTTAAAGTCATTGTATGACCACACCGCCATGTTCAGAACCAAAACTTCAAATACTTTCACTGTGCTAAGCCAGGGGTCTCCAAACGTTTAGACATTTATTGATTATTCAGCTTTTGCAATTAGTTAAAATATACATATTCAAACAAATAAATTTAGTAATCCGCTTTTGAAAGTCATTATGTATTACTATTATATAATTAATTTATACAAATAAATATATTTGGCACACAAAATGAGATGAGAGAGAAACTTGTATTACGCCATTTTAATTAGCTATAAGAGGAAGTAGCTGAATCACAAATCATTCTGCCTATTAACAACTCTTTTTGTGAGCCATTATGTATAATAAAGTAAAAGGTAAGTGACAGGACATTTATTTTTTGGATCTAAACATTTTATTAATAAATACAATCTCTCTTAAAATACCTTATTGGGTTATGATAATCAAAACAGTCTATATATATATATATATAATTCCCACTAATAAAAAGATTTTATCATTAGCTAGCTTCACACTAGACAGCTGCTTTTATAACAGAAAATCATATAATTCTGTAACTGAAAGGGACACTGACTCCTGGTTATAGTGACATAAATACCATTCATTCTTGTCACTTGAGGTGTTGTAGGGTAGTTTCTGACGCGCGGAGATCCAAACAAACCACATCGTCCTCCAAGTACTGCTTTATCAGATTTATTCATCACACTGCTTGTAACTGGTCATTTAACTACTCACAGGTTCTGCCTGCACCAATGCACATAAACATATCATCGGATGCCTTCACATATTCATCTCTCCTAGACACGGTCCAAAAAAAATGTTGTGCTTCCCTCTAATTACCCTGCCTTCTCTTACCGTTTTGCCTACCTATATACTCATTTTGGGCCCACACTCCACCCAGTGGTCAAAAACAGAATTACAAAGACTCCTAATGGCTCTTACACCCCGGCCCCTAATTGTACATGGCATGTAGACATTACAATTCAATACAAGATTAATACAATGAGCCATTAAAGCCCAAAGCAACATTGTAAAACACTGCATTAATCAGTCCTCTGTAGGTTCAGAAAGTAATAGTCTTTGCAATCAGTCCATTAGACTTCCATGTTGTCATACAACAGACAACAAGCTTTGTCACAGGTCTCCGTCGAGTACACTGGTCTTAGTTTGTACTCGCATAGAGAACGTACAAGTCCATTTTTATCTGGAAAGACTTTCCAAAACTCGTCCCATCAACCAAGATCCACGTGGAGCTGTTGAAAATCCCACAATAACAACGATGTCACCAGGAACAAAGTTTCCTCCTTTCCTCATTCCATTTCTGCCGATCCTGAAGCAAAGGCAAATATTCATTTGTCCATCTTTTCCAGAATAAGTCACACCATATACTGGACCTGTTTCCATCTCCTTTTGCTGTATAATTCAGATTTGTCAAATAGTCCAGGAGGTAGTACTGGTTTACCTTTCATCTGAAGAAGGTGGTTTGGAGTAAGTGGTTCCAAATCATTAGGATCATCTGACAGCTTGGTTATTGGGCGATTGTTCAGAATGGCCTCAATTTCGCACAGCACAGTTTGGAATCCTTCATCATCCAAAGTTTGCTGATGTAAGATCGAATTTAAAATTCTTTTGACCATTCTGATCATACGCTCCCACACTCCGCCATAATGTGTGAACCTCCCGGAGGATTGAAACTCCACTGGACACCCTTCTCAAGCATTACCCTTTGAATCTTGCTTTTATTCCATGAACTAAGCATTTCCTTTAACTCCCTTTCGGCTCCAACAAAATTTGTACCATTGTCCGATCTTATGTGATTTACTTGGCCTCGTCTGCAAATGAATCTTCGTAGAGAGTTGATACACGAATCAGTGTCCAAAGAATAGGCGAATTCCAGATGAACTGCTCGACTTGCCATGCAAGTAAAGATGACTCCATAACGTTTTTGCAAGGGAACGTCCTCTTTTAACTTCCACAGGACCAAAATAATCCACCCCGACATTTGTAAATGGAGGCAGATCAGGAAGGAGTCGCTCCTTTGGCAAGTCTGCCATCTTCTGCTCACTCACCTTAACTCCAAAACGTCTACAATGGCCACAACTAAATATGATCTTTCTGGCAGCTGCGTTACCCTTAATGATCCAATATCTTTTCCTCAGCTTGGAAAGCATATGATTTCTTCCACTGTGGCTTAATTGTTGGTGTATATGCCGCAAGATGAGTGTGGTGATATGCTGATCCTTAGCCAGAATGATCGGATGCTTTCTTTCCTCAGGCATACCAGAATTTCTCAATCGTCCTCCAACTCTCAAAAGACCGTCTTGATAGATAGGATCCAATTTATATAACTTACTGTCTCTTCTTATTTTTGAAACAGGTGAAGACGACAGAGCAGCAATTTCTTTTCTGAACTGTTGCCGTTGACCGAATGCAACAATAGCTGCTTCAGCTTCATTCAGGTCCTCCAAAGTTAGATTCGGTGTGGTCACAGACTTTGTTAGGTCTTGAAGCTCTTTCTCTATCTTCTTAGAAGAAATTAATACTCCAGAAGAATCCAAAGAGGCTTGAATTTCCTTCCGCTTTTGACTCCTTTGTTTCAGAATTTTCTTTAACTTCAAGAGCCAAGCAACACCAACCTTCAACTTTGTCCAGTCTGAAAAATGAGTAATCAGCCTATGAGTAGCATTTGTTGCACTTGGGTATTTCATTTACAACAGTGCTATTTTACATACATGTTTCTCTTTTAAAGCAGTTTGCACGTGCAATTAATGAAGCCTTCTCTGCCTCTGCCATGATTCGTGCTGAAGAAGCAGAAGATCTCCCACTACGCACACTGTTCGAACTTTTCTTGCTAGATGGTTTACTTGATTTACGTGAGATGTTTGAAATGCTATCTTCTGGATCAACGTCATTTTGATATACATTTTCATCAACACCAGAACATGAAACTTGACTTTCAGTACTCAACCATTTCTCAACATCATCTATAAACCCATTGCAAATCAAACATCTTTCCATTGAACCATGTTTGTTGTTGTTTTTCCTTTTCTTCACTGGGAAAAAGAACCATCACAGAATTGTGCACTTCCCTTGCTTCATCTCTCAATTTAATTAATTTCTCGCAAGAACACTGTACCTCCTTTTCATATTCTCGATTGGACATAAAATCTTTTATAATAGCCATTAAGTTCTTTGCCTTGTTTAGGCTTCTCTTTCTTGTCTTTTTGTAGAGTTCCAGTTTTTCCAATAATGCCTTAGGAGTTAACCTAGTAGGCCTCTTTTCCCTCACAGGCTCCCATTTCAACCTTCTCAAATGACACAGTAGTCTCTATTTGTTCACCAGCAGCCACAACATCATCATCATAATTCCCAACACTCATATTCGCAGACTGTAGAATTCCTTACACCTTCTTAGCAAAATTAAAACTCAAGCAACCAATGCATTGGATTTACGCTGTTACATGTGTGCACACAAAGTCATTCCTCAAGTAGCACTACACATACCTGATTGGCTTCATTTATTCTCTTCGTCACGGCTGTTCCTTGATTCAATTAAATCCAAATCCAAAGCGAAATCCAGTGATTAGTCCATTAAAAGTTCAAAAAAGGTTCCAAAGCGATGCGTGATAATCCACAAAGAAGCATTTTTTGACAATATATAGTGACATAAATACCAATCATTTTGTCACTTGAGGTGTTGTAGGGTAGTTTCTGACGCGTGAGATCCAAACAAAACATCGTCCTCCAAGTACTGCTTTATCAGATTTATTCATCACACTGCTCGTACTGGTCATTTAACTCACAGTTCTGCTGCACAATGCACAATAAAATATCATCGGATGCCTTCACATATTCACCTCCAGACACGGTCAAAAAATGTTGTGCTTCCCTCTAATTACACCTGCCTTCTCTTACCGTTTGCCTACCTATATACTCATTTGGGCCCACACTCCACCCGGTGGTCAAAAACAGAATTACAAAAGACATAATGGCTCTTAACTTGGTTTTTCATGTTTAATATTGTAAAGCTGCTTAATGTAAGGCTATCTATTGCATAAAGTACTGTTATATAAATAAACGTGACGTGACTGGACTTTACTTTACTGGAACGCCGAACTTCAGAGTTCGTGCAAACATCCACATCGCTGTAATCAAATGTGTTCTTTAGTGCTGCTTTTACATCGCGGTCAGTTTTTGTTGTGTTTATTTTGTTATCGAGAGGAAGGCGCGCAGTATATATTTACATATTCACCCAAACGCCGCTTAGCAGCCTCAGGCTCCGTTTGCATTTGCTCTAACTGATGCGTTTTTTTTCTTCTTTTGAATTGCATCAGGAAACCTGAAGTACAGTCTTGCGCTACAGCACCACACTGGTCAAACTCCATTATTGCAGGCTCTCACATTAGGTCATACGAGATCAAACCACTACTCATCAAAATATTTGTCACATTTTTTTTTTTTTATTTTCGACGTTGTCGATAATGTCGACTAATTGTTTCAGCCCTAGTATATACAGTATATATACTACAGTCCATACGCTACATAGTGTCAGCGTTTTCACATCTCCCAACTGCTCAAAATCATCTATTAACGGCGCAATAAACCGATTACACAATACTCGACTGCAAAACAAAAGCATCCCAAAACAGAAACTCTAAGAGAAATTAAAGACTTTGACTTAACACAAGGAAAACTTTAGATTTTCTTACCTGGCTGGTACTTCTTGCTCTGACTGACCCATTGCAGCTCCTCCGCACCATCATCATCAAATGTGTTGAAAATCGTCACATACGTTTTTTTTTGAATGACGAAATTAAACCCTTTACGTTAGTTTAAACGATTGATGATTAAGTAAAAATGGAAAATTAAACAGTTTAAGTTAATTAAGCACAATACAATTGTGTTTTGGCGGAAAACAAAATATATCTGTGTTGTTGTTCAACAAAAAAATATCTGTGTAAACCGAACAGTGCGACAAAACCATTTTTTTTTAATGTAGTTAGAGTTTGTTACAAGTTAAATAAAAAGAAAAGCAGGCTACTGACCATCTATCTAAAACAAAACAAACAAAAAAAAGTATCAGATACATTTGTTGACCATTGAACAAATGACAGTCCTGTCTTGATTTTACCACTTTCCATTCCAGTTAAATATTTGTATGCGCATACGTGTATTTTTAACTGATATAACATGCTAGAAGTTAAGTTTGACACAAAAAATAAAAGGCTGATTAAAGGAATTAGGCTACTAAATTAAGCGTGAATAACTAAATAAAAAAATTTGTGTAATGTTGTAAAAGTTTAGACGTTGTACGTCTATTTCAACTGAATCTTAGTCTACGGCAAGAAAATCAAAGACATTTGCTTTCATTCCAGTTAGATATTTGTATGTCCATACGTATGTTTTAACTGATATAGCATGCTAGCAGTTAAGATTGACAAAAAAAATAAAAGACCGTTTAAAGGAATTAGCTACTAAATTAAGTAACTAAATAAAAAATAAAATAAAACAAAACAAAACAAACAACATTTTCCTGTGGCTCAGAGGTGATTGTTTAGAAGAAAACTTGTGTAACCTAATTTTTAAAGTGAAAAAAAAATAAAAAGAAAAAAGTCTGGGTTATATAGCAAGCCACAAGTCTTAAGCTTGACAAAAAACCAAAGAGTAAATAAAGGAATTACCATTAAAAACATTACTTTAATTATTAAAAACATTACTTTACTTAATTCTTTTCACATATATTTAAATGGGATGGATGAATTTTTATGACCCTCATCAATCAAAGTTTTCTAACACATGGTGCACTGTACTCTCTCTCATACAGATGTAATCTACATCTTATGGGCTCTAGAGGTAGCAGGAAGGAAAACCCTTTGTTTTGCTAGACATTCCTGTATGATGTAATGTACAATTCTTATTGGATAAACCACTACACCACCCATTGCAATGCAACTATATAATGTATGGATGTAATAATAAAACTTGGAAGAAGTATGTGAACAGACAACTGGCTCCATGTTCATAATTCTTTCCATGAGCCCATGCAAGGACTGAGAATAGTCGGATGGCATCGAATGATAAAGAGTTGAAATATATTATTTTAGTGGACGATTTCAGACACACCGTTGGTTCAAAAACTTTCCACATGGGCTACACTCAAGAAAAATGGCTTTACTTTTTTTCTGTGTGTGTGCGTGTGTGTGTAGCACGATGTGTATTTACTAGATGCCATAGCAACACTATATGGAGAAAAAAAATTGCCTTGGATATTTGGAAGAAATCACTGAAAATTTTGTTATTTGGCAATTTACACAGTATATTAATCAAACAAGACCACATATTTGCACTACATGTATTAAATTATTGTGGTGAAAATTAAATTGAATTAAATTAAATTTGCTGGCTTTATTAATAAACTGTTTATTTCTTTATTTTTTCGGTGTTGATACAGATATAGTGCCAGTGTCTGTGACAGAGGGAGATTCAGTCACTCTATACACTGATATTAAAACAATTCAACAAGAAGAGATTAGTTGGTATTTTAACGGCATTCGCATTGCTGAAATCAGTGGAGATCCCAATAAGACCTGCACAGATGTTCAGTGTTATAATGGCACTGAGAGATTCAGAGGCAGACTGAAGCTGAATAATCAGACTGGATCTTTAACCATCACAAACATCACAAACACAGACTCTGGAGAATATAAACTACAGATCAACAGCAGCAGCGACAGTCATCTTCAGCTCTTCAATGTTTCTGTTTGTTGTGAGTCGTTATGTTCCTTATCTGATCCACAGTTCTCTCATGTTGTGTAGTTTGTTTGTTGTTTTCAGCAGAAAGATCCTCCAGCAGCTGTTGATTTGTGTTTCAGATGTTCCTGAACGACAGAAAATAAAGAGAGTGAAGGAGGGAGATTCTGTCACTTTAGATCCTGGAGAAGTGAAAACCACAAATGATTTGATGAAATGGCTTTTTAACGACTTTACCATCGCTGAAATCAATCGAGATCTCAGTTTTATCTGTACAGATGTTCAGTGTTTAAATGCTGAAGAGAGATTCAGAGACAGACTGAAGCTGGATCATCAGACTGGATCTCTGACCATCACAAACATCAGAAAAACAGACTCTGGACTCTATTATCTACTGATAACCACAATCCGATTCAACATCATAAAAGAGCTTTATTGTTGATGTCACTGGTGAGTGTTATTTAGTGATGAAAACTC
Organism: Cyprinus carpio; assembly: GCF_018340385.1. NCBI lineage: Eukaryota > Metazoa > Chordata > Actinopteri > Cypriniformes > Cyprinidae > Cyprinus > Cyprinus carpio. Next base: position 4,221,120 of record NC_056593.1, on the reverse strand, counting down.
ACAAAATATAGTCATCTTTGATCTTGTAGGTGTCTGCCACTATGTGAAGTGAGAAACTGTCTGTCTTACACTTATTTCACTACTCTCAATCTTTATGATCTGTAGAAAAGGACATTTTCACAGCATTTTTCTATTTTATAATTTTGTTTGGCTTATAGTTATGTTAATTTCTTCAGGTTATGTTGATGCAGTAAGTGTGTCAGTGATGGAGGGAGATTCAGTCACTCTGTACACTGATGTTGAAACAATTCAACAAGTAGAGATTAGATGGTATTTTAATGACATTCACATCGCTGCAATCAGTGGAGATCCCAATAAGACCTGCACAGATGTTCAGTGTTGTTATGGAACTGAGAGATTCAGAGACAGACTGAAGCTGGATCATCAGACTGGATCTCTGACCATCACAAACATCAGAACCACAGACTATGGACTCTTTAAACTACAGATCAACAGCCGCAGTGACAGTCTTCTTCAGCTGTTCAGTGTTTCTGTCTATGGTGAGTCATACGATCACTTTAATATTCACAGTTTCTATCATGTTGTGTAGTTTGTTTGTTGTTTTCAGCAGAAAGATCCTCCAGCAGCTGTTGATTTGTGTTTCAGATGTTCCTGAACGACAGAAAATAAAGTCAGTGAAGGAGGGAGATGCTGTCACTTTAGATCCTGGTGTAGTAAAAAAAACTAATTATTTGATGAAATGGCTTTTTAATGACGTTCGCATCGCTGAAATCAATGGAGATCTCAGTTTTATCTGTGCAGATGTTCAGTGTTTATATGCAGATGTCAGATTCAGAGACAGATTGAAACTGAATCATATAACTGGATCTCTGACCATCACAAACACCAGAACCACAGACTCTGGACTCTATTATCTACTGATAACCAGCATCCGATTCAACATCATAAAGAGCTTTATTGTTAATGTCACTGGTGAGTGTTATTTAATGATGAAACTCACAGAATATATTCATCTTTGATCTCGTAGGTGTCTGATCCACTATGTGAAGTCTCTTTATGATCTGTAGAAAAGGACATTTTCACAGCATTTTCCTATTTTATAATTTTGTTTGGCTTATAATTATGTTCTTTTTTTTTAGGTTATGTTGATGCAGCGAGTGTGTCAGTGATGGAAGGAGATTCAGTCACTCTATACACTGATGTTAAAACAAACCAACAAGAAGAAATTAGATGGTATTTTAATGACATCCGCATCGCTCAAATCACTGAAGATCTCAGTTTTATCTGTGCGGATGTTCAGTGTACATATAGTGATGAGAGATTCAGAGACAGACTGGAGCTGGATCATCAGACTGGATCTCTGACCATCACAAACACCAGAACCACAGACTCTGGAGTTTATCATAAACAAGTCATCAGCGGCAGCAACATCAATAACGGCATCTTCGGTGTTACAGTCTATAGTGAGCCATTGCTTAATATAGCAAGTTTTGTACATTTAAATCCGATCATTGTTCGATGATTGTTCAGTGATTCAAATTCCAGAGAATTTGATAAAAGAAAAAAAAAAAAATATGTTTATAAGCACAAAATATGGACAACTGTGCTTTTTAGACTGAAAGACAAGAAAGAGCATGAAAATCTTTCAGATCCACAATTCTTTTATGCTGTGGATTTAGTTTGTTTTTGATTTTTGTTTCACCTGTTGGTTTGTGTTACAGAAGTTCCTGATGCTGAATGAGATGAAATGAAGAGAAAGTCAGTGAAGGAGGGAGAATCTGTCACTTTAGATCCTGGTGAAACAAAAAGCCCAAATGATTTGATGACGTGGTATTTTAGTGACATTCGCATTGCTGAAATCACTGGAGATCAGAGTAAGATCTGTACAGATGTTCAGTGTAATGAGAGATTCAGAGACAGACTGAAGCTGGATCATCAGACTGGATCTCTGACCATCATGAAAACCACAATCACAGACTCTGGACTTTATAAACTACAGATCATCAGCAGCAGATTCAGCATCATAAAAGAGTTTCAGTGTCACTGTCCCTAGTGAGTATCATTTGGCCATTTGTTTCCTTTTCCCTTGAACAGTTAGAAAAAAGGTTAAAATGTTTTAATCAAGAAAGTAAATGTTTTCACTGTAGTCTGTTTGACAAAGTGTACTTGGGCCCTTCATCCTTGAAATAGTTAAAACTAAACCCTATGAAAACACAATCTTGGGTTATCTTGTTTTACTTTTAGCACTGCTCTTAATTTGCTTTGGCTTAATGACCTTATTTGCATATTTGTGGTGTCATTGATTGGAAGAATGTGACATGTGGCCTATGATTGCAGACTACTTTCAAGTTGTTTTCCTGAATTAACTTTTCAGACTTTAAAAAATAAGTATGAAAGGTCTCTTCTTTACCTCAATAGACGTGTTTTCTGTCACCATTTAACATTTTCCTCCTCAAACACTGAAATGACTAAAATAGGCAATTATTCTGTGCTGAGCTTACAGTGCTCTGACGCTGTTTTAACTGCTGATGACCAAAATAGAAAAAGAGAAAACATCAAACAAAATTGTCACACGGTGTTTAAACCGGAAGCGATTGATGCAACGAGACTAAAGACAATAGAACTAATCTCAATCAGTGATTCAGTCCAAAATGGATTTTTGCATTGCGCAGTGTGGCACGATGTTAAATCTCAGACAGTAAACTGATGTTACATTCTATTTCTGATGTATTGATGCACTTGTAATGATGCAAGCGCTCGCGCTACTTCTGACACGAAGGTCAGATGGATTTGCAACGATCGCTTTGTCGCGTCTAGTGTGAGCTTGACGTGACAATGGTTTGGTGTAGACACGGTGTTAAAATTGATTAGTGACTCAAAAAATAATAATAACTGTCTGTCTTTAGCGGTTTCAGATTCAGGTCTGTCTTCAGCCGCTGTAGCAGGAATAGTAGCCCTATGTGTTGGTGTAGCTGCAGTTGTTCTGCTGCTCGTTGCTGCTGTTGTGATTTACTATCGCAAACATCAAGCAGGACAACATAGTGAGTATGACATACAGATGGAGTTAACAAGATTGAAAATGTGAAAATTTAATTTACCAAAGTAATGTGTGTGTTCAATTGAGTTTGTTATTGTTTACAGACAATGTTACAGACATGGTGATGCATTTCAGTAATCAGGTAAGATACTACACTGTAAAACCTGACAAGTTAGATAACTCAAACCGTTTGAGGAAACAGATTGCCTTAAAGGGATACTCCACCCCAAAATGAAAATTTTGTCATTAATCACTTACCCCCATTTTGTTCCAAACCTGTAAAATCTTTGTTCGTCTTCGAAACACAATTTAAGATATTTTGGATGAAAACCGGGAGGCCTGTGACTGTCCCATAGATTGCCAAGTAAATAACAGTGTCAAGGTCCATAAAAGGTATGAAAAATAATAACCACAATACTCCATCTGCCATCAGACGTGCAATCTGGGTTATATGAAGCGACGGGAACACTTATTGTAAGTGAAGAAAACAAAAATAACGACTTTATTCAACAGTCTCTGTGTCTCTGTGTCACCGTATGCTCTTCTGTATCATCCGCGCTGCAATGATGGACTGTTTCTACGTGTATTTAGCTTTGATTTGAAAGAAAACAGCACATCCTTGTGGCACAGATGATTATTATTAGAGTAAACTCAACTTAAACATTTAAAGTTTATTTCACTCAAGTCAGTTTGAATTCAAATAACTAATTCTAACTAAGTCTTAACAACTCAAAGCAATAAAGTTACATAAGACTAAGGAAAAACACTGGTACAAAGAAATCATGACAGAACAGGAGTGTTTTCTCAAGTATTAATTGAAAAAAGAGAAAGTTCCGTGACATACAGCCAAGTATGGTGACCCATACTCAGAATCTGTGCGCTGCATTTAACCCATCCAAAGTGCACACACACTGCAGTGAACACACACCCGGATCAGTGGGCAGCCATTTATGCTGCGGTGCCTGAGTGAACCTCAAGATTTCGGTGCCTTGCTCAAGGGCACCTCAGTCGTGGTATTGCCGGCCCGAGACTCGAACCCACAACCTTAGGGTTAGGAGTCAATCTCTCTAACTAACAGGAGTTAGTCTATCTACTGCAATACAACTTAAATGTTTTCAAGCATAAAACTAAATTAGTGGGCTGTATATTCAAAAATATAACATTTAAGCTAACTTATCAGACTTTTCACCAAATAAGACCACACAAACAAGGAAATTTTTAAACAAAAACAATTTTAAATGTTAAATATAATTATTATTAATAATAAATAAGTGCTCAATAATATGAAACACAAGTTCCAAAAAAAAAGCACCAGTACACACCTCAAGATTAACAGCACTTATATACAAACTTTAAGTAGTTAGTATGCTGTAACTACAGGAATACTTCAGTTCCAAAAAAAAAGCACCAGTACACTGACCCAAGACTTTGGCAGACATCAAGTCAAGTCAAGTCACATTTATTTATATAGCGCTTTAAACAAAAAAGATTGCGTCAAAGCAACTGAACAACATTAATTAGGAAAACAGTGTGTCAATAATGCAAAATGACAGTTAAAGGCAGTTCATCATTGAATTCAGTGATGTCATCATGCAGCTCAGTTCAGTTTAAATCATATCTGTGCAGTAATTTGCAATCAAGTCAACGATATCACTGTAAATGAAGTGTCCCCAACTAAGCAAGCCAGAGGCGACAGCGGCAAGGAACCAAAACTCCATCGGTGACAGAATAAAGAGAAAAAACCTTGGGAGAAACCAGGCTCAGTCGGGGGGCCAGTTCTCCTCTGACCAGACGAAACCAGCAGTTCAATTCCAGGCTGCAGCAAAGTCAGATTGTGCAGAAGAATAATCTGTTTCCTATGGTCTTGTCCCGGTGGTCGTCTGGTCTATCAGTTGACTTTGATATTCTACTCATTATCAAAATTCCTCATTTTCTACAACATCTTTCAGGGCTGTAGAGGTCCTTTCTGGGTGCTAATCCACCATCTGGGCTGGATACGTACTGGATCCGGGTGACTGCAGTGACCATCTGACTTGGATACAGACTGGATCTGGTGGCTATGGTGACCTCAGAATAAGAGAGAAACAGACTAATATTAGCGTAGATGCCATTCTTCTAATGATGTAGCAAGTACATCGGGTGTTATGGGAAGTGTCCCCGGTTCTGGTTTAACTAATTAATGCAGCCTAAAAATCCTTTAACGGATTTGGATATTAGAAGCGTATTAGTGTGCTATGTGTAAGCCAGGTGTCAGCATTCGACCTCCTGTAGTTTGTCTCCACGCCTCTAGAGGTCCCCTGTGTTGCTTTCTGCCTTTAATTCTTCCTCGTTTACCCTTGTCAGCATTATGCAGGTCACCTGTGCCTTGTTTTCTCTTTAGAGTATTTTAGCAGTGTTTTTCCCTTTGTTTAACACTTGGTTTTTGAGTCTTGGCTGCGTGCTACCTGCTTTGTTTTCCAAGTCTTTTCAAGTTACCTCAAAGTAAGGTGTCTTTATATTTGATTGCCTGTATGCTCTAGTTTTGGTTTCTCTCCTCATGGAGTGTTTATTTTCCCTTGTGGGTTTTTTTCTCTCCATTTTTTCTCTCATGTATTAATTCCTCTGTCTGAGAAGAACTTTTGGTGGATTTTTGGTTCGCAAAGACCTTTTTTTTTAATAAACCAACCTTGCCCGGAGTACTGGCTTGAGTATTTCGTTTGGGTCCAACATTACACCCTCTGTGGCCTAGTGGCAGATCTCTCAACCACCACACCAGAGACCCGAGTTCTAGCCCAGCTCGTGACAGAAAAACCAAGACACTCATGGACCCAGAAACACTCAGTTCCAAGGACCTGTTGGCAGTGATTGCTCAACACGAGGCATCTTTTCAGCGCCATGAAGCTGTTCTCAGCCGACAAGAGGAGCTAATGGCCAAACATTCTCAACTCCTGGCCGATGTGATGAGTTACATCCGCCAGCTATTCAAACGCCTCCTGGGTTCTTCACCTTCCTCTATCACCTCTGAGTGGCGTCAGGCCTTCTCCTGTGGCGGAGCCCCGACTACCTCCTCCTAAGGAGATCCCAGATTCTGCCAGGGTTTCCTCACCCAGTGCTCTCTCACCTTCGAGCTCCAACCCTCAAGTTTTCCCACTGATCGCTCCAAGATTGCTTATATTATTACACTTCTCTCAGACAAGGTGCTCTCTTGGGCCTCCGCAGTGTGGCAATCCCAGGATGCCTGTTGTAAGTCCTACGTGGCATTCGTGGAAGAATTCAAGCGAGTGTTTGATCACCCTGTCTGTGGTCAGGAGGCTTTCCAAGCGCCTACTCACTCTCTGTCAGGGTTCCCGTAGCACTGCAGATTTCGCCAGAGAGTTTCAGACCATAGCAGCAAAAAAGTGGATGGAACGATGAGGCACTGAGGGTCTGCTTTCAGGGAGGGTTGTCTGAGTCCCTTCAAGATGAATTTAGCCACTCGAGAACAGGCTGAGGATCTCGAGTCCCTCATAGCAATGGCCATCCGTCTAGACAATCGCCTGAGAGAGCGGAGGGCAGCTCGTCGCAAGGAGTCTCATTCCCAAGTTCCTCTGAGGAGGTCTGTTTCTCCAGGTTATATTCCCTCATCCAGAACTTCCCCAGCTCCTGAACAGCTCCATGAGTCCCCAGAAGACATGCAAGTGGGCCGTTCCAGGCTTTCTCCCAATGAGAGGGAGAATGCCTCTACTGTGGTGCTTCTGGCCACTTCCGCTCCTCGTGCCCCGAGCTCTCGGGAAACGCCGGTCCCCGTACAGCAACAGGAGGGCTGTGATGGGGAAAATTAGAGCTCCTCCTGCTAACGCCGTCCTAGCAGTTCCCGCCACTTTGTCCTGGGAGGGCCACCAGCATCAGGTCCAGGGTATGATTGATTCTGGGGCCGCAGGCAACTTTTTAGATCTAACCTTGGCTAAGAAACTTAAGATCCCGACCCAACTTCTTTCTCACCCCCAGGCAGTTACCGCCTTGGATGGCAGACCTCTGGAAACCGGGCAAAGTAACAGAGGCCACTCAGTCCCTGCGACTTACCGTCTTTCAACAACAGCAGGAGGAGACCCTCTATCTCATTGACTCCCCCGAGTACCCTGTTATCCTGGATTACCCTTGGCTGTGCAGACATAATCCCCATATCGACTGGCCCACTGGCACTATTCTAAGCTGGGGTTCTACTTGTCAACTCTCCTGCCTACTTCAGAGTCCCCCAGTCCCTAGTTCTGAGTTTCAAGAGTCTGTTGACCTGTCACGAGTCCCCAGTGTTTATCATCAGTTCAAGGCAGTGTTCAGCAAGTCCCGGGCTACCTCCTTACCACCTCACCGCACTTACGACTGTGTTATTGAATTACTCCCTGGCTCCTGCCCTCCCAGGGGTCGGATCTTCTCCTTGTCTCCCCCAGAGCGATCCGCTATGGATCTCTACATCAAGGAGTCCTTGGCAGCCGGTATCATCCATGCCTCAACCTCCCCAGCTGGGGCAGGTTTCTTCTTTGTTCAGAAGAAAGACCGGGGTCTTAGGCCTTGTATTGATTACCGGGGCCTCAACAAGATCACGGTTAGGAATCAATATCCCCTACCCCTCATGGACACAGCCTTTGAACTGCTTCAAGGGGCTTCTGTTTTCACTAAACTGGATCTCCGCAATGCTTACCATCTGGTGCGGATCCGGCAGGGAGACGAATGGAAGACTGCCTTCAACACCGCCACAGGCCACTATGAGTATCTCGTAATGCCGTTCGGGCTCACCAATGCCCCAGCAGTATTCCAAGCGCTAATTAATGATGTCCTCCGGGATCTGCTTAATCAATTCGTCTTTGTTTACCTTGACGATATTCTCATTTTCTCAAAGTCACTGGAGGAGCATGAGGGGCATGTGAGCAGGGTTCTCCAGAGACTCCTTGACAATCACCTCTATGTTAAGCCAGAGAAGTGCGAATTTCATGTTACCCAGGCTCAGTTTCTCGGATTTATTGTCACTCCCTGGCCACCTGGAGATGGACCCTAAGAAGGTAGAGGCGATCCACAACTGGCCCATACCTACTACGGTCAAGGAGGGTTCAACGTTTTTATTGGCTGTGCAAACTTCTACAGGAAGTTCATTAAGAATTTCAGCTCTGTGGTGGCCCCCTTGACGGCGCTTACCAAGGGAGGAGGAACCAAGATTCAGTGGGGTCCGAAGGGCAGCAGGGGCCTTCGAAGATCTCAAGCACCGCTTCACTTCCGCTCCCATTCTTTGATCCCTGACCCAGACAGACCTTTTGTGGTGGAGGTGGATGCCTCAGAGGTGGGGGTAGGAGCCATCCTGTCACAGAGAGGTGAAGATGGAAAATTACACCCTTGCGCCTTCATGTCTCGTCGCCTGTCGGATGCCGAGCACAACTACCATGTGGGGGATCGGGAGTTGCTTGCAGTAAAACTGGCCTTGGAGGAGTGGCGCCACTGGCTCGAGGGGGCCCAGCACCCTTTCCAGGTTTCTCACAGACCACAGAGGTCCCCTGTGTTGCTTTCTGCCTTAATTCTTCCTCGTTTACCCTTGTCAGCAATATGCAGGTCACCTGTGCCTTGTTTCTCTTAGAGTATTTTAGCAGTGTTTTTCCCTTTGTTCAACACTTGGTTTGAGTCTTGGCTGCGTGCTACCTGCTTTGTTTTCCAAGTCTTTTCAAGTTACCTCAAAGTAAGGTGTCTTTATATTTGATTGCCTGTATGCTCTAGTTTTGGTTTCTCTCCTCATGGAGTTTTTGTTTATTTTCCCTTATGGTTTTTTTGTTTCTCTCCATTTTTCTCTCATGTATTTATTCCTCTGTCTGAGAAGAACTTTTGGTGGATTTTTGGTTCGCAAAGACCTTTTTTTTTAATAAACCACCTTGCCCGGAGTACTGGCTTGAGTATTTCGTTTGGGTCCAACATTACACCCTCTGTGGCCTAGTGGCAGATCTCTCAACCACCACACCAGAGACCCGAGTTCTAGCCCCAGCTCGTGACAGAAAAAACCAAGTCACTCATGGATCCAGAAACACTCAGTTCCAAGGACCTGTTGGCAGTGATTGCTCAACACGAGGCATCTTTTCAGCGCCATGAAGCTGTTCTCAGCCGACAAGAGGAGCTAATGACCTAGTAAGCTCCTCGTGCACTTCCGGGAAGAATGGAACTGGAGGTGGCTGCCGGCGATCGCCGTGCAGCACCCCCAAGAACCAATCGTCCAGCCTTGAGCGTTCGGGAGATGGAGGGGCCTTCCATGGCAGCCCGATGCTCTCCGCAGCCCGGGCAAGCATAGCAGTCAGATCTGACTCGGGCAACGCCGCTCTCCCAGAAGGAGGCAACGCAGCCGAATCTTCATCTCCAGAGCCTAGCTCGTCCCCCATGCAGTGATCGACATCAGGTCATCTGCTGGTGGGCCGGATGAAGTGCTGGGCCCTGCCCTGACCGCGGCCTCAGCAGCTGCATCCAGGTACACCAGAGGGTACGATGCGCTGGAGGAGTGAGGGGCCCGTGGACACTCCTTTCGGTGGGGAAGCCCTCACTGTGACCCTCAGATCACCCTGGCCATGAACTGCAGTAGCCCTCCTTTTGAAGGAGGAACGAGAACGGGGCATGGGGAGGGGGACTCCTCCCCATTTGACAAAGAGGAGCCTCGATCGCAACATCGCGATGGTCGTGACTATCAAATGATCGTGACCATCAAATGGAGCCAGGAAGTGACCACCTCCAGAAACGCACGAGTGGAAAGACATCTTTAAAAAGATGCCCCGTCACTCGTGGAGCTCTTTTAGAAAACACTCTTTTAAATAAGAAAACGCCAAAGTGTTGAAGCGCCCAGGAGGAGTTGCAGCGTGACTGCAGAATGGGAAGCTGCAGCACGCTGAGAAAAAGGCAGCAGCACTGGCAACCCCCGCTGACGTGCCGTAACACCAACACTCGCGTCAAACTCGTCTTGACAACACTCTTGCTCGAGAAGCTGAAGGCTCGGCTCCGAAGCGAAAAGCTGAATGTGCGACTGCACGCGCTCTCCTTATATACCCACACTGCGGGGCGGGGTGCACGATGCAAATCTCGCATGCCAACATTCATTGGCTTTTTTTTGTTAACACTCGAAGGCGATTCGTCTCTCTAGCGAGATCCCCGGTTTCGTCAGTCACTGACGTAACGTTGAATGTGACTGACTGAAAGGGAACTGACAAAGAGGATAATAAATAACGAATCACAAAAAGTTTAAACAAAAAGGGAATGTGTGTTTGCTTTACCTTGCTTTAGAACTGTGGCGCGAGTGACGGTTAGAGATGAGGAAGATCTGTGTCAACCGTCTCTATAGTTTAAATACAATTTGCGGGACTCGTTTGTCTGTGCCTGGCTGTGAGAAAACACAAAACTGACAAACTGTTGTGTATAACACTGCATATTTAACACTTGCCATTGATAACTTTGATGTAATGGTGCGTTAGTTCCTTGCTTCTTTGCTAGCTAAAGTTACACATATGATGAGCTGGTTAATCTTCAGATGAAGTTTACAATAAAACACAAAATGTTCAAAAGTGCTTTAAATAGGAATAAAGAAGTTCGAATGCTTACCTGTTGTTTTCCGTGACCGCTTCGCGAACCGTGCTGCTGTGAATGTGATCCCGTGAGCTGTCGGGGATGAGCGGACGTAACTGACTGAAAATGCGCACATTTTTTGAAAAACACCCGGGTAATATTTTGTCTCGAGTAAAAATTAATTACTTTAAAAGGATTAATCTATGCTTAACATGAAATAGATATATGTATTTATTATATTATCATTTAATTATTTAATTAGTTATGAAAAGGTAATATATTACCATTTAGTTAGGCTATTTTAATTAGTTATGAAAGAAATAAAGCAAAATAACATATAGCCCTATGTTATAAAAACTAGACTTCTCGAAAAACAATGTTAGAAATCATGAAATGAGCCTAATTTTCTTGAAATTACCCTAAATCCAAATGACACATAATAATATAACTATAAATAATTAAGTATTAAAGGGATACTCCACCCCAAAATTAAAATTTTGTCATTAATCACTTATTAAAGGGATACTCCACCCCAAAATTAAAATTTGGTCATTAATCACTTCCCCCATGTCGTTCCAAACCGTAAAAGCTTAGTTAATCTTCAGAACACAAGCGAAGAAAACAAAAATAACAACTTAATTCGACAATTCCTTTGTCAACAGTCTCCTCTGTGTCTCTCCCACATCACAGTAGCACCATCTTGGAGAATATGAGCTGAACGTAGGCAGCGTAAGCTCTTCTCTGTCAGCTGCGTAACAAGGAAACATTTTCTACATGTATTTATGCTTTAATGGCAAATAAGTTTGGCATCGGGCCAAAAAAACAAATTGCCACTAGATAAAAGGCAATTATGGCAAATAAGTTTGGCATCGGGCCAAAAAAAACAAATTGCCACTAGATGGTGGGCCAGAACATAGTCAAAAGATAATTTAAGGAATTAAAAAAGTATGTGAGCAGAGTGGAGTGTTAACAATTTCCCCTCCGCGCTCCCGAGCATTTAATAAACACGCCGCTGGAGGGTCACCATTTCCCACTCCACTCCTCACAGAAACACCACTCTGCGGCTCAAGTATTTCAGTATGTTTGAAATATCACAGCTCTGGTCATAACTTTATATTAAAAAAATTAAAATAATAAAATAACAGCATTTACCTGTTCAAACTTTTTTCCTGCCACACAACAAGCTAATAACATGGTTGTCAGCATTAAAAGGTATAATTGCTGCTTTTTGTGGTGCAATTTTTTTGTGATTGAAATAACAGTATGTTTTCATCTGTTATTTTACCTACTGATCGATGCATTTCTTACAGATTTCTGCTCATTCGAAATTGGATACAGATAGCAATGTAAGATTACATTTGTAAAAAATACTTGTTTAAATCATGCTTTCAGCTGAAAAATATTCAGTATCTAGAAGGACATGAATTCTTGCTAAATATGCAGTTATATTACGGGTCGTTGGCATCAATTGTACTCGTGATGGAGCACTCTTGGAGCGAGTGAAAACCACGCTCTGACTTTTAAAAAATCCTCTCCTCGCTCCTGTCAAAATCACACCTCTCATACATTTAAAATGCAAATTTAAAAGTCACAATAATTCATTTTATTTTTTTTTTTTATTATTTGTCAGCTTTATTTTATAAAAATATTCAAATTCTTCCGGAATAGTTTATTTTAATCAATGTGAAGAGAAACACTCGATAGCACTCATCAAGCATTTTTGTGTTTGTGCAACTCAAACATCAATCCTGTTCATTTGTTTTAATTTCTGTGAATCTGTTTTCTTGAAGATGGAAAAAGACCCTGATGATGACTCCTGCCAATGAATCTGACTGAAACCGGAGCTGCCAGTGAGACGTCACAGAAACTTTATTATGTTGATCCTTTCATTTAAAGGAACATAAAGCAATGTGGGAAACCAACAGTGTCACGATACCAATATTTCAGTATTCAGTACTAATACCAGTGATACCAAATTCAGCTGATTAAAATTCAAACTAATTTGCTATAATTCAGTTATTCAAATATAAAAAAAATGTAGCCTGATTTTTTTTTTATATGTAACATAGCTTCAGAAAAGACAAACCGTAAATTAGCAACTAATTGATTAAAGATTGAGAAAGCCTGACCCCTTTATTTGAAATAAAAAAAAATTGTAACATTATAAATGTGTAATTTTACTGCCATCTATGATCAATTAGCAATTTAATGTGTTCTGGATGAATAAAAGTATTAATTTCTAAAAAAAAGATTCAAACAACATGTTGGCTTTCTCATTAAGAAAAAGAGAAAAATATAATTCCAATAGTACAGTAGTACAGTGCTTGAGTTTCTTTCAGTTTGTCAAGGTTTAAAGGTGCTAAAGTTATCTTTAGAATTTTCATATTAGCAACTTTACAGTTCTACACAGGACGATCCCTGATGAAAACACCAGTATGCTGTTGTTCCTAAGATTCCTAAGATTTGGTGTTTTCAGCAGAAATCCTTTTATATTAAACTGAAGCTTTGTGCTTTTGTCTGTTTGTGGTGTCATAAATTTGTTGTTAAAGGTTGAAATCCTGCAAGGGATTTCCTTCTGCAAGGGAAATCCTCCATGACATTTCACCATTGTGTCCTTGATTAAACTCTGAATATCAGGATTTGAACCTGCAACAACTGCACTGAAAGACACGGTCGAGAGAAGCAGCAACCAAATGCCAAAATGTGTTATTTTCCTAACTGTTACTGGATGCTAAATAAGCTTTTACTGGTATATTAAGCAAATGAAGGGTGTTTAAGCACACTTAAATGAATAGTTCAAATGAAAATCATCCATCCACAGTTTGTTTCTTCATCAGAAACAGCTTTGGAGAGATCTAGCATTAGAGCACCAGTGAATCCTCTGCAGTGAATAGAAAAAAACAGCCAGAAGGACATGAGCCAAGATGAACACAGGAAACACACAGTAGGGACTAACAATGCTATGAATATTATACAGAGCATCACAATCAGGGACTGAACAAACAAGAAAAACTTTAGAGGACCACTAACATGTGACAGGAAACAGGAATACAACTTAAAACCCTCTGGAGTCTAAGGGTATTTTTGGGGCCTGGAGAAGTTTTGTCATGCCCTGACATTTGTGCTCTTTTTTCAGTTTCTTATAAATATCTAAATGGCTAAAGTCCATATCTCACTGTAATCAGCACAAACTGGGCTATAATAATATGTGAGCAGCATGTATGTACATGATTGTGTTTTTGAGAAAAAAAATGTTATGCGGTGGTTAGTGAAAAACTAAAAATGTTAAATCACTTGAATAAGGCAATAAAACACATACAGAACATTGGTTCCCGGGACTTTTGAGAACTGGAGCTTGTAGCCAAGAATTTTTCTTTCTAAATTATGTGAAAATCATCTTGTTTACTCACTTATAGGAACACAATATATTGATTTAAATTTTCTAAGACACTTTTTGTTGGTAAAAAGTCATATGCGAGTAGGCGTCAACTATCATGAATTCACACCTTAGAAGACAAAGACCTGCATAATGAGCTGCATAATGAGCCATTCAGTCAGCTGTGTCACTGAGAGGGATGAGTTACAAGAAAGAATGTGAGGACAAAATAAATGCATATAATTTTATGTTTGTAGTTTATTTAGAATATATTTAATATCCCACAACATAATTTAATATTCACTTGTGAGTGCAGTTAAAACAGTTTATTAGGAACAATCAAAGCTGACTTTCAAACTGAATTTTTTGCACCATTACTCCAGTCACACAATCCTTCAGAAATCCTTTTAACAATCTTATTTTCTACAAAAAACATTTATTATTATTATTATTATCATTATTATTATTATTATTAATGTTAAAAAAGAGCTGAGAATTTTTTTTCCCGGTTTTTTTATGGGGGGTGTATAAATTGAAAGAACAGCATTGTTTGTTACATTTGTTACAGTTACATTTATTGGTACATTTATATTATTTACATCAAGCTTTTGAATGGTATAGTAGTGTATATTGTTACTGAAACTTATTTCACTTGATTATACATTTAGTCAGGAATTATAGTTTGGAAAAAAGTCTTTGGAAAAAGTCTAACTAGTATCATTTTTACACGTTATGTGAAAAACTAGTACAAGTATATAAATAAATAAAAAGAGACTTACTCATGTTTATGACTCTCTGCTGGATAAAGTGCTTCATTCTTTTTTTCTGAGGAAATCCAAATCTCAAATCCTCAACCACATCACATCTTTTTGGGGTGAATTATGTCTTATTCCTCTCATCGCGAAGCAAACAGTAAAATAAAAAAAAACTTGAAGAACAATCTCGCTGCGTTGTCTTCTGTTGTGTGGGCGTATTCAAACGCCGTGTTTCAGTGAAACATTTTGAATCTCAAAAGCGCGGGGGGCGTGGTCGCATTAGAAGATAATGAAGGGAGACGTGAAAAAAGGACATCGCATTGTTTTCATATGGATTACTTTATCACAGAATATTTGTTTTCGGCAATTGTTTAGTTTAAAAGTAGACATGCCAGGCTTTCTATAGATATGTCTGAGCACACCCTCTAAATGAAGATCACGGAGACCAACTTGGCGGAGAGCACACCCTGTAACTGAAGATCAGCGCAGACAAAGGCTGCAGACAGCACTCCTTGTTTGTTATCTTTATTTTATAAGTGCACAAAGTTTTGTTGTTATTATGTCTGTATACAAAACAAAAGTAGACCCTTTACAGATTCGATTGATGTATTTGCTCTTATCTGTACGATCAAAAACTGAAAGTGTAATTTAAGTTCTTTCGGGGGTCATCAGGAGAAAAATGCCTCATATAACGCGTTATACGCATTAATCGACTTCAGAGGGGGTTAAACATAAACGTCCCAGGACAGAACCAGGTAAGGTGGGCGATTTTAACTTAGCTTCTGGCATAAAATATGAGTTCCTAATCTATAATAATGCATAATAACCTCCAAATATATGTTCCCGTGAAGAAACAAAACTCATCTATCGGACATCTTGGATGGCTTGAGGGGTGGACTATATTTTCAGCACATTTTCATTTTTGGGTGAATTTTTCCTTTAACATGCTTTTTATTGGTAAAACAGCAATATGCATTAATTATTATAATGTGCATACAAGTTCTCAGGAAAGACTTTACTGTCAGAGCTGAAGCACTGTAATATGCCAAAAAAGTAGTTTGTTTTTCCATGCACGGTATTACCAATCAAGCTTTTAAAACGGTTTCATTTGTGTAAAATCAGTTATGTTGTCTTATGTTGCCTATGCATGAATGGGCAGTATTTCAGATACATGTATTTAAAATACACATATGAAATAAAATGTAAAGCCTTTGGCAAAAATCAAAATGTAATTTGTATTTAAATACATTTAAGATTAGTATTTTTGCATTTTAAAAATAAAAATACTTTGCCAGTTAACCTCTTTATCAGGGCGCTGATTTAGTTCAGACACACCCCCTCCCCAGAACCTCAACATTCATCACGTGAGCTGCAGCTTTATACAACTCCATCCAGCACTGGGTGAGTGACTTTTCTCTGGAATAAGATAAGGTGTGGATGTCATGGTCAAACAGGCTCAACCCTGCTTAGCTTCAGTGTGCAAACAGTCTTGGGCTGCAGGGTGATATGGCTGCTGTAAAGTAGGCCTACATTTCTGACTTAAAGGGATAGTTCACCCAAAAAATGAAAATTATCTTACTGAAGTCATCCGCTGGACGCCACTCTCTCGTGAATGTGGGTACGACAGTAAGTGGAAGCTAGAGATTAAGATTTATAAAACTGTAAATATGGATATTTTTTCTTACACAAATTCATCACTTTGCTTCAGAAGGCCTTTATTAACCCCCACTGAGGTCGTGTGTACTTCTTTTATAATGGATGGGACCGGGTGCAATTCTTTGGACTTCAATTATTATTCAACCATTATTAAGCATGGATTAGCCTGGACATTATTTAATATAACTCTGATTGTATTCGTCTGAAAGAAGAATGTAATATACACCTTGAGGGTGAGTAAATCATGGGGTAATTTTCATTTTGGGTGAACTATCCCTTTAAAGGCCCTTTCACAAGGGACGTGGTGGAATCACCATGCAATGGCGCTTTCTCTCGTTGTAGAACACAGTTTGTACAGTTGAAGCCTTGTTTGTACTTCTGCCTGTTTATTCTTTCTACACAGCAAACATGCTGACTGTGTGCACTCCTCCCTAAACGGACACACAGCTTTTTTTTGACACTTGCTTGACACATTTCACACTTGCTCAACTTTGTATAATTCTGTGAAACGACGACATGGGGGTGACTCGAAGTAGTTCTCTAAACCATCAGAAAGCAGTGGTGAGAGGAAGTAGTTTGCCCAGTAGTATTGTCAAAACAATAGTTTTCGTGAGAAGTTGGTGAATAAATGGATTTCTTCAAATATAAACTGATAAGATTGTGGGTCATTTTGGAGGACACGTGAAAATATTTTTTTAGTAAGCTACGAAAACCCACACAAAAGAAACAAAGATCTGTGTGTAAAACCCAGTAAAAACTTAAGAGAGTTCTCGTCGGCGGTGCGTGTGACGTAGTTGGTTATTGGTTCGTTCAGTTCTCTGCCGCGCGCGCTGATCCGTCTGAAGCGGTTCACTCAGAGTTGTAACAGAAATTTTAAGAAACATCAAGAGCGTTGAAGACGTGGCTCTGGCTTCTACAGTCATTTGAAAGCAAATCTGCAAAGGCTATTATTTGCTAGCGATGAAGATCTTAGTAGATGAACACAGCGTTGTGCTGTCTACGGTTCAAACAGCTATAAACTTAGATAGGCTACATTAACTTATACATTATACAGTAAATACTACGCTGTCACAGAGTATGAAATGAATACCCTCCAAACCCGCGTTAGCTCTGTTCCAGGAATGCCTTCGCCTAGACACAATTAATATTAATATTTCCACAATATTTATGCTTGCAGAAATATACATTTGTTTACATTTTGTTTACATACTTAAAGCCTGTTTTAATATTTTACTTATTTTTTTTTTTGTATATATTTTCATTTGCATATTTGTTCTGTTGTATTTTATTTTTTTGTGTCATTGGTTGTACTTTGTTTTTTATTATTGTCTTATGTTTGATAATATATGAACTTTGCATAAATTAGGCTAGTATTGTTTTTCTGAAACATCTAAATTGATATTATCAGCCATGCTTGAGGGTTAACTCTGGCAGAATGAAGACATACATAGCCTACTGTAATATCATATTATAATTACACTACAGTTAAAGTTTTTGTTTTCATGGTCTTGAAAATGGTATCAAATATGGATATTTTGGACAGCATTGAATCGAAGTTTAGAAATATCGTGAAAATGCACATACCCTTGTTAGGTTTGGTGAGATGTAAAAAAAAACAATCCAAGAAAAAATCATCTCTGATCCTCAAAATAATAATAAAAAAATAACCTAAATGCACAAGAAAGCAAAACTCTCTACTTGCACTGTGAAAAAAGGAACTGAACCTGTTTAACAGGAAATTGGTCTGATAAAAATGCCAAATAGGCATTTTTTTTCATATTTTGTCATATATTATCTTCTGTATCTGTTACTTGAGCCTGCATGAGCCTTTAATGGTTTTAAGCAAATTAATGTTTTATTCACAATTCACCAAAGTTTATTTACAGATATGACAAAAATATGCACTTTGTATTATAATGTTAAGATGACTATATTTTCAGCACATTTTCATTTTTGGGTGTGAATTTTCCTTTAACATGATTTTATGGTTGGTAAAAACAGCAATATGCATTTATTATTATAATGTGCATACAAGTTCTCAGGAAAGACTTTACTGTCAGAGCTGAAGCACTGTAATATGCCAAACTCCTCACAAAAACCTCAGAAGAAGAAAAAAAGGTAGTTTGTTTTCCATGCCACGGTATTACCAATCAAGCTTTTAAACGGTTTCATTTGTGTAAAATCAGTTATGTTGTCTTATGTTGCCTATATGCATGAATGGGCAGTATTTCAGATACATGTATTTAAAAATACACATATGAAATAAAATTATTAAAGCCTTTGGCAAAATCAAATGTAAGTTGTATTTAAATGCATTTAAGATTAGTATTTTTGCATTTTCAAAATAAAATACTTTGCCAGTTAACCTCTTTATCAGGGCGCTGATTTAGTTCAGACACACCCCTCCCCAGAACCTCAACATTCATCACGTGAGATGCAGCTTTATACAACTCCATCCAGCACTGGGGAGTGACTTTTCTGGAATAAGATAAGGTGAGGATGTCATGGTCAAACAGGACTCAACCCTGCTTAGCTTCAGTGTGCCAAACAGTCTTGGGCTGCAGGGTGATATGGCTGCTGTAAAGTAGGCCTACATTTCTGATTTAAAGGGATAGTTCACCCAAAAATGAAAATGATCTTACTGAAAGTCATCCACGGGACGCCACTCTCTCGTGAATGTGGGTACGACAGTAAGTGGAAGCTAGAGATTAAGATTTATAAAACTGTAAATATGGGTATTTTTCTTAGACAAATGCATCACTTTGCTTCAGAAGGCCTTTATTAAACCCCACACTGAGTCGTGTGTACTTCTTTTATAATGGATAGGACCGGGTGTAATTCTTGGACTTCAATTATTATTCAACCATTATTAAGCCATGGATTAGCCTGGACATTATTGTAATATAACTTCTGATGTATTCGTCTGAAAAGAAGAATGTAATATACACCTTGAGGGTGAGTAAATCATGGGGTAATTTTCATTTTGGGTGGTGAACTATCCCTTTAAAGGCTCTTTCACAAGGGACGTGGTGGAATCACCATGCAATGTGGCGCTTTTCCTCTCGTTGTAGAACACACAGTTTGTACAGTTGAAAGCCTTGTTTGTACTTCTGCCTGTTTATTCTTTCTACACCAGCAAATACATGCTGACTGTGTGCACTCCTCCCTAAAAGGACAAAGCTTTTTTGACACTTGCTTGACACATTTCACACCTTACTCAAACTTTGTCTAATTCTGTGAAACGACGTGGGGGGTGACTCGAAGTAGTTCTCTAAACCATCAGAAAGCAGTGGTGAGAGGAAGTAGTTTTTGCCCAGTAGTATTGTCAAAACAATAGTTTCGTGAGAAGTTGTGTGAATAAATGGATTTCTTCAAAATATAAACTGATAAGATTGTGGGTCATTTTGGAGGACACGTGAAAACTATATTTTGAGTACGCTACTTAAAACCCACACAAAAGAAACAAAGATCTGTGTAAAAACCCAGTAAACTTGAGATTTCTCGTCGGCGTGCGTTGTGACGTAAGTTGGTTATTGGTTCGTTCAGTTCTCTGCCGGAGCGCGCTTGATCCGTCTGAAGCAGTTCACTCAGAGTTGTTGAAAACAAATAAACAATAAAAAATTCATTCCAAAGAAAAAAAATATTTAAAACCCATTTGCAAGCAGATCTGCAAAGGCTATTGTTTGCTAGCGATGAAGATCTTTAGTAGATGAAAACAGCGTGTGCTGTCTACGGTTCAACAGCTATAACTTAAGATAGGCTACATTAACTTATACATTATACATTAAATACTAAAGCCGTCACAGAGTATGAAATGAATACCCTCCAAACCCGCGTTAGCTCTGTGCCAGGAATGCCTTCGCCTAGACACACTAATATAATATTTCAACAATATTATGTTTGCAGAAATATACATTTGTTTACATTTGTTTACATACTTAAAGCCTGTTTTATATATTTTATTTTCATTTATTATTTTTTGTATATATTTCAGTTGCATATTTGTTCTGTTGTATTTTATTTGTGTCATTGGTGTACTTGGTTTTTATTATTGTCTTATGGTGATAATATATGAACTTTGCATAAATTAGGCTAGTATTGTGTTTTTCCGAAAAACATCTAAATTATATTAAGCCATGCTTGAGGGTTTAACTCTGGCAGATGAATGCCGACATACATACGCCTACTTATAATAGATATTATAATTAACACTACAGTAAAGTTTCTCATGGTATTGAAAATGGTATCAAATATGGATATTTTTACAGCATTGAATCGAACGTTAGAAATATCGTGAAAAATGCTACATACCCTTGTTAGGTTTTTGAGATGTAAAAAAAAAACTTTCCAAGAAAAATCATCTCTGAATCCTCAAAATAATAATAAAAAAATAACCTAACTGCACAAGAAACAAAAACTCTCTACTTGCACTGTGAAAACACGGAACTGAACCTGTTTAACAGGAAAATGTTCTGTAAAATGCCAACTAGGCATTTTTTTTCATATTTGGTCCTTAATTTACTTATGTATCTGGTACTTGAGGCCTGCATGAGCCTTAATGGTTTTAAGCAAAATTAATGTTTTATTCACAATTCACCAAAGTTTATTTACAGATATGACAAAAATATTCACTTTGTATTATAATGTTAAGATGACTATATTTTCAGCACATTTTCATTTTTGGCTGTGAATTTTTCCTTTAACATGCTTTTTTATTGGTAAAACAGCAATATGCATTAATTATTATAATGTGCATACACAAGTTCTCAGGAAAGACTTTACTGTCAGAGCTGAAGCACTGGTAATATGCCAAACTCCGCACAAAACACCTCAGAAGAAGAAAAAAAAGTATTTTGTTTTCCATGCACGGTATTACCAATCAAGCTTTTTAAACGGTTTCATTTGTGTAAAAATCAGTTATGTTGTCTTATGTTGCCTATATGCATGAATGGGCAGTATTTTCAGATACATGTATTTAAAATACACATATGAAATAAAATGTAAAGCCTTTGGCAAAAATCAAATGTAAGTTGTATTTAAATGCATTTAAAGATTAGTATTTTTGCATTTTCAAAATAAAATACTTTGCCAGTTAAAGTACGTTGCCCACGGTCACCTCTTGTCTCAACCTTCGAGCTAGTTGTTTTGTGGACTGGCGATAGGATGTCCATGGTCAAAGGCTCAACCCCCCTGCTTAGCTTCAGTGTGCAAACAGTTTTGGGCTGCAGGGGTGATATGGCTGCTGTAAAGTAGGCCTACATTTCTGACTTAAAGGGATAGTTCACCCAAAAATGAAAATGATCTTACTGAAGTCATCCACTGGACGCCACTCTCTCGTGAATGTGGGTACGACAGTAAGTGGAAGCTAGAGATTAAGATTTATAAAACTGTAAATATGGATATTTTTCTTACACAAATGCATCACTTGCTTCAGAAGGCCTTTATTAACCCCCACTGATGTGTACTTCTTTTATAATGGATAGGACCGGGTGCAAT
Source organism: Cyprinus carpio (assembly GCF_018340385.1). Lineage (NCBI taxonomy): Eukaryota > Metazoa > Chordata > Actinopteri > Cypriniformes > Cyprinidae > Cyprinus > Cyprinus carpio. The sequence continues at coordinate 4,199,303 of NC_056593.1, read as the reverse complement.
TCTTTGGACTTTGTAATGTTTGTGTTGCTCACTAAACTATATTACGGATTGTAATAACTGGAACCGACACGGAGCTTTCTTCAACTGTGTGCTTTTTTTAGCCTCACTTTCTCTAATCTCGCGGGATGCGAGATTTGCCCGAGGGCTACGGTGTCACTTTTAGGACATACAGTATCAGTCAGGATGTTACATATCCCTTCTCAAAAAAAAAAAAATAAATAAATAAATGGCATTACTCAAGCACACACAACATTAATTCTGCGAACATAACAATTGTGCTGAATGGATATATAACGGTCTGACAAATACAGTCTGTAGTCGTTAGCGTCATTGCTGTGATGTAAACAGGTACCAGGTAGCAGTTAAATGACATACGACATGTGCACCAATAAGTCATTGGTATTTAAGTCAGAAATAATGTTTTCATTTCCCATGTGATTAAAGTAACTTAAAGGTGAACTAGTTGTGTAAGAAAAACAGCACAGGCAGTTAAACTGATTGCACAGTGTTTCAGAGGTAGTAGGCAAGTAACAGGTATTAATAAAACATGAAAACACCTTTCTTCTTGTTTCCTTTCTTTTTTTTTTTTTTAATACAAGAGACAACAACAACAACAACAACTGAAGTGCAACTTTACCATAATCAGATATTTTTTTTTTTATTTTTTTTTTTTTTTTAGGGCAGCGATCCGCCTACACCCTTTACATTATAGGTCAAGGATTTGTCTTGGCCTGGAGATGCGGCCAAACCTTGTTGTGTAATTGGGCTTTTGTTGGTTAGTTGGTTGTGGATGGTCTGCAGGTTCGGGGTGTGGTGGCTGTGTGTTATTGGTGTGTGTGTCTGCATGCTGTGTGTCTTTGGTGTTTTGAGCATCTCTGCTGTCACGGAGGTGCCAACGGTTGCGCCGTTTAGAGTCTGTCCATCTTCTGTCTGGATGTGGTAGCTCCTGTGTGTGTGTGCATGTTGTGTTACCGTTGCAGGTCTCCAGGAGCCATCTTCCTGACGGAAACGAATGGGTGTGCCCGGCAGGTAGGTGAGGCAGTGGCCTGGTGCCTCTGTTGAAGTATGCTTGTTGGCGGTGTTGACATGCCCTTTCGTCTGTTTTGGACAGCTCTTTGAGATGCTACCTGTGGCTTCAGATGCCTACTGGTCGCTGGGAGTATGGAATGCAGTCGTCGGCTCATCAGAAGCTGGGGCCGGTGACTGAAGGTTGTCAACTGGAGTGTTCCTGTACTCCATCAGAGCGAGGTAGGGGTCTGTGGTTTCCAGCTTTTGCTTTGTCCAGGATGCGCTTTGCTGTCTGGACGGTCTTTTCAGCAAGACAGAATTGGTGTGTGTGCGAGTGAGTGAGTGAGTGTGTGTGTAAGTCCCATGCGTTTTGCGAAGCGGCGGAACTCCTCAGAGCTGTAGCATGGTCCGTTGTCACTGATGACTGTCTCTGCGCGATGCCGTGACGAGCGAAACAACAGGACTTGAGTTTGGCAATTACTGCAAGTGAAGTGGTATTTGTGAGCTGCTCCATTTCAAATAATATCTACTGTAGTAGTCTACAATGACAATGAAGTTTTGAGTGTTCCATGTGAAGAGGTCTGTGCCTACCACTTGCCATGGTCTCTCCGGTATGTCATGGGACCACAGTGGTTCTTTGGGGTTAGCATCACGTCGTTCCTGGCTTATACTGCACTGTTCTACCGTTGCTTCTATTTGTTTGCCCATCCCGGGCCAGAACAGGAGGTCTCGTGCTCTGTGTTTGCTTTTCTCCATGCCCATGTGTCCTGCGTGTACGTGCTGGATCATGTCTCCTCTGAGGCTCAGGGGAACTATGATTTTCTCACCTTTGAAAATTATTCCTTCCATCTCAGAGATCTCATCTCGGTGGTTCCAATATTCTTGGATGCTGGGTGGGCATTTCCTCCTTTCGTTTGGCCATCCGTTCTGTGTGGCTCTTCTGAGTGCAGTAAGCTGTGCATCCTGTGCTGTTGCGTCCTTGATCTCCGGTAGCTTCCTGTCGCTCCACTGGAACAGTGCTTATGAGTGTGTGTACCTGTGCTTCCATGCTCTCCATAAGGCTGCTGTCCTGGTGCTCGATGGATTTTCGGGACAATGTATCGGCCACTGGGATGTCCTTTCCGGGCCGGTGGATGATATGCATGTTATATTTCTGGAGCTGTAGTATCATCCTCTGTAGCCGCGGTGGTGCTGCAGCCAGCGGTTTTCAGAGGATAGCTTCCAGAGGTTTGTGGTCGGATTCCACAATCACTCTCTGGCCGTACATGTATTTGTGAAAACGCTTACAGCCAAATAAAACTGCATAAAGTTCCTTCTCTATCTGAGCATAATTCACTTCGGTGCTGTTGAGTGACTTGGAAGCGTAGGCAATGGGTTTTTTCGTCCTGGAGCATGACAGCGCCGAGGCCAGATTTTGAGGCGTTCTACTTGGAGTCTCAGTTCTTTTTGTGGGTCGAAGTATGCGAGCACAGGGTGGTCTGTTATCATCAATTTTTTTTTCTGCGTGAATGCTTTGTCATGGTTTTTGTCCCATAAAACTCACTGTCCTGCTTCAGCAGTTGTCGTAGTGGTGCGTTTAATCTCGGAGAGGCGTGGTGCGAATCTGGCAAGATAGTTAACCATCCCAAGAATGGTTTCTAACTCTCCTCTACTTGTTGGTGGTTGCATGTCTTGTATCGCTTTCACCTTTGCTGGGTCTGGCTTGACACCTTCTCGCGAGAGCGTGTGGCCGAAGTAGCTGACCTCTGATACACATATTTGGCATTTATCAGGATTTAACCTTACCCCTCTTTCTCTTCTGCGTTTGAGCATGGCCCTGAGGTTTTTGTCGTGTTCAAGCTTTGTCTTGCCGAAAACGAGTATGTCGTCGACGATGGCAGCTACACCTGTGAGGCCCTCATATGTCTCGTCGACGCACCTTTGGAATTCGTCTTGAGCTGAATTGATTCCGAATGGCAGCCTCAGGAACCTGTATCTGCCGAATGGGGTGTTAAATGTTGTTAGTAGGGATGACGTTGTACTCAGCTTTATGGCCCAATAGCCTGATCTGGCGTCGGGGACGCTGAAGTACTTCGCTCCGGCGAGCTTTGTGGTGACATCCTCTAAAGTCGGTAAGGGGTAGTGTGGCCTTTTTAATCGCCTTGTTGAGGGTCTCTGGGGGCCAGGCAGACCCTCAGCTTGCCAGTCTGGGGGTTTTTCTACAACAACAAGAGCATTAACCCATTCTGTGGGCTCTGTCACTTTGCAAATTACGTTGCTCTCTTCCATCTTGTCGAGCTCTTTTTTCAGTCTGTCTCGCAGAGCGATCGGTACTCTTCATGGTGGGTACACTACTGGTGTGGCGTGTGGGTCGACATAGAGGTTGCACTCCCCTGGAAACTCTCCTATGCCCTGGAATACGTCTGTGTATTCTTTAAGGAGGCTGTCTGTATCTGTGCATGGTTTCACTTCTTCCTCGGCCACAGTTAGTATCAGCTTGATTAACTTAAGGTCTAGGCTAGCTCTCATCCCTAGGATGGGAGGTGCTTTGGTGTCCACTATGTAGAATTCGAGCACAATGGAGGTGTTTTTTATACTTGCACTTTAGATGACAGGTGCCTTTCACTTTCAGGAACTCACCGCCATATCCTGAGATTTTTTGAGTGGTTGGGTTTTATGGCAGTGTCTCTGAACAGTCTTTCAAATATCTGTACTGGAATTGCATTGGTCTGTGCGCCAGTGTCGATTTTTAAATTTAACTTTCTGAGTCCCGATTTCAAATTCAGCATAAGCTTGTTCGTTACATTTTCCTGTGTTTTCACTTGTGAGTCCGTCAATAAAAAGTTCTACCTGCTCATCTTCAGTGTCTTCATCCATCGTGTGAATCACTTTTCTCGTGTGGTTGTTTGTATGTAGTTTTGACTTTGCAAAGTGATTGAATTTTTTGCATTTCATGCATTGCTTGCCTTTAGCTGGACAGGCGCCGTCTTTGGTCGTGTGCAGGCCGCCGCATCTATCACATTCTCTTTGTGCTGTGGCGGGCTCTCTCGGCCTGGCTTTGTGACTCGTGCGCGCTGATCTGTGTTCCGGTCTTCGGGCAATGGCGTGCACAGCGTCGTTATTGGGGTATTTGCTCCCAACCATCTCTTTGAGTTGGACTTGTGCTATCTCATGAGATCGCGCGATGTCGATGGCTTGGTCTAGCGTTAGCTCCGCGCCGTGGCTGAGCAACTTCTCCCGCACTCGCGGTGAATTTGTAGCGAAAACAATGCGGTCTCGCACCATCTCGTCGCTGTTGGGGTATCCACAGTCCTTAACTAACAGCTTCAGCTCCGTGACAAAGTGTTCAAAAGTTTCCCCATCACCTTGTGTTTTCTCATGGAAACGATATCTTGCATATATCGAGTTAGACTTTGGTGTGAGGTATGCGGTGTACTTATCGTAGTATGTTTGTAGTTTCGTCGCTTCTTCATCTGTTAGTGTCCATGTGTTGAAAATGTCGCGCCCTTTTTCCCCGATCCATAGGAGGAGATAGCTGCATTTGTCCTGTTCGCGTTTCTCCCTTAGAGGTCCGGAGAATATTAGCTCCGCGTGCAAGTTAGCCGATTCCCAATCCATCTTGGTTGCTGGGACGCCGAAACTATCTATGTTTCTCTCGGGACGTGAGTACTAGCCTCTACTCTGACACCATGTAATGTTTGCTCACTGGCCTAACTATATTACGGATGTAATAACTGGAACCGACACGGAGCTTTCTTCACTGTGTGCTTTTTATTAACCTCCCTTTCTCTAATCTCGTGGGATGCGAGATTTGCCCGAGGGCTACGGTGTCACTTTTAGGACATACAGTATCAGTCAAGATGTTACACCCAGAACATTGCAGGGTGTTTTTTTTTTTTTTAAATAACCTAAAAATAACTTATACAGAACGTTCCCTTATGGTTATTCTGGCCGGCGCTTCAGAGCCGCAAATACCAGGACAGTCAGGCACAAGAACAGTTTCTTCCCCCAGACAATCTACCTCATGAACAGTTAAATGTTCCCCACTTATGCAAAAAATGTGCAATATTCTTATATTTATTTGTTACCCCTCCATCCAAGTACATCTCTGCATCTTACTCTATTCTACTCCATTGTCATCTATAGCACAACTGTTCATACAATTTATTTATTTGCAAATGTTTTTTTTTTTTTTTTTTTTTTTTTTGCTGTTGTCTCTGTGTACTGGAAGCTTATGTCACTAAAACAAATTCCTTGTATGCGTAAGCATATTTGGCAATAAAGCTCTTTCTGATTCTGATTCTTTCTGATTCTGATTCTCAGGTTATTTTTATAACCCTGTAAAACTATCTTTCCAATGAAAACGTTGCATATGTTAATGTGTAATGACCTATACAGAGCTCTGAAATTCGTTTAATGCAGCATTTATTAAAATACAGAAATTAGATCAATCAAAACGCGATTTAAATTATAATATTTAGACAGGGTAAAGCATTGAGTGATAACAGAAATCAAAAATTCGTGGGTTTGTTTAATCTTCATTTACAAAAACACTCGCTGGTGCCGATACAGGATGGCTGCCTCCGTGACGTGCTCTGCAGTTGTTTTTGTGTTTTTGTTAGTTTGTCTTTAGTTATATTCCTGCAATCAGTTCCACCAGGGACGGATTGCTGGACATTCGGCAACACACATCTCCCGATATATTACCGGTTTTCCACTATTCTGATGTTTTGCTGGACATTTTTGTTTGTGGAGCAGCTGCGCTGATCACACGCTTCAAGAGGACGCGCAGATGGGGAAAAAGAGCTGGAGCGCTCGTGAGACTCAGAAAACACGGATTTCAAACGCCGTTGCCTAGCATCCATCTGGCAAATCTCCGCTCTCTACCCAACAAAACGGACAAACTCCTTCTGCTTTCCCGGACAAATAAGGATTTCTCACACTCTGCTGCTCTGTGTTTCACGGAAACCTGGCTGAATGACGCCATACCAGACAGCGCGCTCCATCTGCCGGGCTTTCAGCTGTTCAGAGCGGACCATGACACAAAATCAACGGGGAACTCGTGCGGCGGCGGGACATGCTTTTACATCAATGAACGGTGGTGTACAGATGTGTTAAAAAAGATGTGCTGCTCAGATCTTGAAACACTCTTCATTAACTGCAAGCCGTTCTATTCGCTGCGGGAGTTCGCACGTTCATTCTGGTGAGTGTTTACATCCCTCCGCAAGCACACGTGAGCCTTGCTTTACAGAACCTCACTGATCAGATCACAGAGACAGAACAACAACACCCGGACTCTGTTTTAATCATTCTTGGGGACTTTAATAAAGCCAATCTCTCCCGTGAACTGCCAAAATACAGACAGCATGTTACATGTCCCACAAGAGACAGTAATATACTGGAGCACTGTTACACCACAATAAAGGATGCATATCACTCTGTTCCACGAGCAGCTTTGGGACGTTCTGATCACTGTCTGGTTCATCTTATACTGACCTACAGGCAGAAACTAAAATCAGCTAAACCTGTAGTAAGGACTGTAAAAAGATGGACTAATGAAGCAGAGCAGGATTTACAATCTTGTTTTGACCTCACTGATTGGAGTGTTTTTGAAGCTGCTGCCACCGATCTGAACGAACTCACAGAGACTGTAACATCTTATATCAGTTTCTGTGAGGATATGTGTATTCCTACTGTCAAGTTATTTATAAAAGAGGTTCGTACAACGACGTAATCGGTGACTGTCTTTATTTAGCAACTCAGTACAACAACCCTGCGCTAGTGTGCTCGAACATAACCTAACATAACATTCGCTAACCCCGCCTCCTATACAGACGTCACCTCCTGTTACTTCCAAAACTATTACAGTATTATTCCATAATACAACACCTACCAGGACTCAACTAATTTACAACAATGACAAACCATGGTTCACTGCAAAACTCAGACAGCTCCGTCAGGCCAAAGAAGATGCTTACAGGAAGGGGGACAATGTCTTGTATAAACAGGCTAAATTCACACTGGAAAAGGTGATCAAATGGCAAAGAGGAATTATTCTGAAAAAATAAGGACTCAGTTCACTTCCAATGACTCAGCATCAGTGTGGAAAAGTCTGAAAGAGATCACCAACTACAAGACACCATCCCCCAGCACTGTGGAGAATCAACGACTGGCAGACGATCTGAACGAGTTTTACTGCAGGTTTGAAAGATGAACACCCATCACCTGCCCTGAACGCCTCTCCACACAACCGTTCACACCATTCACAACTCCTGCAACCCACCTTGAATGCCTCTCCAAACAACCATTCACACCATTCACACCTCCTGCAACCCACCCTGAACACCTCTCCAAACAACCGCCCTCACCATTCACACCTCCTGCATCCCCCCTCTCCCCCACACCTGCAATACAGATAAGCCAGGATGCGGTGCGCCAGGTCTTCCGGAAGCAGATAAGGAAAAAAGCACCAGGCCCAGACTGTGTTACACCAGCTTGTCTGAAATCCTGTGCTGACCAGCTGGCCCCCATCTTCACACAGATCTTCAACAGATCACTGGAGCTGTGTGAAGTCCCTTCATGCTTCAAACGCTCCACCATCATCCCCATCCCAAAGAAATCCAAAATTACAGGACTAAATGACTACAGGCCTGTGGCTCTAACATCTGTGGTCATGAAGTCATTTGAAAAACTGGTGCTGGCCCACCTGAAGGACATTACTGGACCCTTACTGGATCCTCTTCAGTTTGCCTACAGAGCAAACAGGTCTGTGGATGATGCAGTAAACATTGGACTGCATTATGTTCTGCAACACCTAGACAGACCGGGGACTTATGTGAGGATCCTGTTTGTGGACTTCAGCTCGGCCTTTAACACGATTATCCCAAACCTCCTCCTGCCCAAACTAACTCAGCTCTCTGTGCCCACCTCCGTCTGTCAGTAGATCAACAGCTTCCTGACAGACAGGCAGCAGCTAGTGAGGCTGGGAAAATACACATCCAGCACCCGTACAATCAGCACAGGAGCTCCCCAGGGCTGTGTTCTCTCCCCACTGCTCTTCTCCCTGTACACTAATGATTGCACATCTAAAGACCCCTATGTCAAGCTCCTGAAGTTTGCAGATGACACCACACTCATCGGCCTCATTCAGGACGGTGGTGACGAGTCTGCTTACAGACAAGAGGTTAAAGAGCTGGCTGTCTGGTGTACTCTCAACAACCTGGAGCTCAACATGCTCAAAACAGTGGAGATGATCGTGGACTTCAGGAGAAACCCCCCTGCACTCCCCCCACTCACCATCATGAACAGCACTGTGACTGCAGTGGAGTCATTCAGGTTCCTGGGAACCACCATCTCTCAGGACCTGAAGTGGGACATTCACATTGACTCCATTGTGAAAAAAAAGGCCCAGCAGAGGTTGTACTTCCTTCGCCAGCTGAGGAAGTTTAACCTGCCACAGGAGCTGCTGAAACAGTTCTACTCCGCCATCATTGAATCCTTCCTCTGCACTTCAGTAACTGTCCGGTTCAGCTCAGCATCTAAATCTGACCTCAGAAGACTACAGAGGGTAGTCCGGACTGCTGAGAGAATCATCGGTACAACCCTCCCGTCTATTCAAGAACTGTACTTATCCAGAGTGAGCAAAAAGGCTGGCAAAATCACTCTGGACCCCTCACATCCAGCACACTCCCTGTTTGAACTGTTTGCCATCTGGTCGACGCTACAGAGCACTGAGCACCAGAATGACCAGACACAGGAACAGTTTCTTCCCTCAGGGCAATCCATCTAATGAACACTTGATAATAACTGTGGAACACACTACACTATTTATATTTACAGACACATACACTTATTATCTAACACACATACTTAGTGTACACTTAAATTATTTTTTTTGCACATAATATACCTGTACATACATAACTGCTCATTGTAATATATCTGCCATACAATTTGTATATTGTCATTCCTTACCTACTTATTTATATTTTTTGTATTTTTTATTCTTTTATTGTGTGTTTTTTGTTCTGTCGCTATCATTCTGTTGCACTGCGGAGCTTCTGTCACGAAAACAAATTCCTTGTATGTGTAAACATACCTGGCAATAAAGCTCGTTCTGATTCTGATTCTGATTCTGCGTGCCTCTGATCTTCCACAAAGAGTCACGCATTTTTCGTTTTACTGGCTGACTAACATGCTCGTTTATCAATCTCTTTATTTAGATCAATAAAGATCAATAATCAATAGATAAAAAAAAAGATGTGGTATTTTTATAATACTGATTAGGCGTCCATACAGGTCATTTCCATGCCGCTTTTACTATACTGGTGATGAGTGTGCTGGATGAATACTGACGTGCAGCGGGGTGATCATATCAGAGTAAAAGAGGTTAGGGGAACCTTATAATACTGTTCTGGGAACCAAAAGCTAAGATTAGGGAAAACATTATAATAACGTTCTGGGGACGTTAGATTTAAGTTAGAATGTTTATGGGAATGTTTAGAATAAACATTCTGGCAACCATTCTGGGACCGGAAACCAAAAATTGTTAGCTGGGAGTAGAGAACTGTTCATATTCCAGTTCAGCAGGTGGCGATGTAGACGATCATGAGAAAGTTCCGGAAACGTTCTGGGAACCAAAATTATTAGCTGGGAAATCCCTCTGGCTGTGCTGCCAACAACGCTGTTAAAAGATTGTGGATGCTCTGATGTAGATCAAATGCTTATCTTGTATTTAAAGTTGCCGCAAAGCAAGCAAGCTTGTTGATCTTGTGCAGACTGACCACAAGAAGAGGGAACGTTATAAGTTAGCCTCATTAAATATTGTTGTGGATGAACTATTAAGATCCTTTACCTAATAATGTATAAAGCACTTATACTACACTGTAAAAATACTCTGATAAGTAAAAGTCCTGATTGAAAAATGTTACTTAAGTATAATCAGGTATATACATTACTTCATGTAAGTATAATCAGGAAAATTGATTTTAAAGGTCTAAAAGTGAACTGGGACTATAATACTATTATTTATGATATCCTTAGATTATTATTCCTATAACATCAATGCACATCACTAAAAACTGAGAAGAAGACTTGGACTATGCAAATAAACCTTGCGTGTGGTATACAAATGAACATGGAACAATACATTTATTAATCTGTGTTAATGTTAGTTAATAAAAAGACAATCATTTTCATGTTTTTGTTGCTATTACGTGATGTAGCGGTGTCTGACTAGGGCCGAGATGTGGGCTGATGACATCATCATTTGAGAAAATATACGGATTCACTGTCCACACGAAAATGCAAGGGCAGCATTTTCAGATTTATCCACTCTGGGACCCGGTTTCAAAAAAATTCGGTTTCACCTCCCCAAAACGGCTGGATCCGTATGAACGAAATGCCTATACGATGCAAAATTATACAGCAAAAATATGTCTCCGTGTGGATTGGGCCTTAATGTGTAAACAAAAATTATTTACAGGACAAACAAAAAACACAGAAGAATGTTTTGTGAAAAAATAAGCTGCATTAAAAAATTAACAATCTACATACAGTTAGTACTTACTTTTTATTTACACGTGAATATGCAAAACAAAATTACAAAATATACAGAAAAAACTCACATTTACAAATAAATTACACTACAAAAATGAATAAGCTATACAACTTATTCATTTCATTTTTAACTTACATCACAAAAATAAACTACAGTAATTATGTTGTTTCATTCTCTTGGCTAATAGAGAATGGCTAATAAATAATGTTTTTGTTAAGCATTAACACAAAAAATCCCCCCTCCAATACATAAATTCTAACAAATAAATTCTCCCTCAATCACCTCCACAATAACCCTGCTCTCTCTCTCTCCACTTTCTCCCTGCTCAGCCGTGCTCTTCTCTGTCTCTCTCTGGAGGTTTGATGTCCTCTCTGAGCAGCTCCCACCAGCTTCCACTCGCTCCCTCACCTGTCCGAGAACACCTTGCTCTCCTGTGCTCTCCTCTCCGCTGTCTCTCTCTCCTGTGCTCTCCTCTCCTCTGTCTCTCTCTGGAGTTTGATGTCCTCTCTGAGCAGCTCCACCAGCTTCCACTCACTCCCTTACCTGTCCCAGAACACTTGCTCTCCTGTGCTCTTCTCTCCTTTGTCTCTCTCCCTGTGCTCTTCTCTCCTCTGTCTCTCTCAGGAGTTTGATGTCCTCTCTGAGCAGCTCCACCAGCTTCCACTCGCTCCCTCACCTGTCCGAGAACACTTGCTCTCCTGTGCTCTTCTCTCCTCCGTCTATCTCTGGAGTTTGATGTCCTCTCTGAGCAGCTCCACCAGCTTCCACTCGCTCCCTCACCTGTCCGAGGAACACTTGCTCTCCTGTGCTCTTCTCTCCTCCGTCTATCTCTGGAGTTTGATGTCCTCTCTGAGCAGCTCCACCAGCTTCCACTCGCTCCCTCACCTGTCCCAGTACACTTGGTCTCCTGTGCCCTTCTCTCCTCCATCTCTCTCTGGAGTTTGATGTCCTCTCTGAGCAGCTCCACCAGCTTCCACTCGCTCCCTCACCTGTCCGAGAACACTTGCTCTCCTGTGCTCTTTCTCTCCTCCATCTCTCTCTGGAGTTTGATGTCCTCTCTGAGCAGCTCCACCAGCTTCCACTCGCTCCCTCACCTTCCGAGAAACACTTGCTCTCCTGTGCTCTCCTCTCCGCTGTCTCTCCTCTCCTGTGCTCTCCTCTCCTCTGTCTCTCTCTGGAGTTTGATGTCCTCTCTGAGCAGCTCCACCAGCTTCCCACTCACTCCCTCACCTGTCCCAGGATACTTGCTTTCCTTGTGCTCTTCTCTCCTTTGTCTCTCTCTCCTGTGCTCTTCTCTCCTCCGTCTCTCTCAGAGTTTGATGTCCTCTCTGAGCAGCTCCACCAGCTTCCACTCGCTCCCTCACCTGTCCGAGAACACTTGCTCTCCTGTGCTCTTCTCTCCTCCGTCAATCTCTGGAGTTTGATGTCCTCTCTGAGCAGCTCCACCAGCTTCCACTCGCTCCCTCACCTGTCCCAGTACACTTGGTCTCCTGTGCCCTTCTCTCCTCCATCTCTCTCTGGAGTTTGATGTCCTCTCTGAGCAGCTCCACCAGCTTCCACTCGCTCCCTCACCTGTCCGAGAACACTTGCTCTCCTGTGCTCTTCTCTCCTCCGTCTATCTCTGGAGTTTGATGTCCTCTCTGAGCAGCTCCCACCAGCTTCCACTCGCTCCCTCACCTGTCCCAGTACACTTGGTCTCCTGTGCCCTTCTCTCCTCCATCTCTCTCTGGAGTTTGATGTCCTCTCTGAGCAGGCTCCACCAGCTTCCACTCGCTCCCTCACCTGTCCCAGAACACTTGCTCTCCTGTGCTCTCCTCTCCTCCATCTCTCTCTGGAGTTTGATGTCCTCTCTGAGCAGCTCCACCAGCTTCCACTCGCTCCCTCACCTGTCCGAGAACACTTGCTCTCCTGTGCTCTCCTCTCCGCTGTCTCTCTCTCCTGTGATCTCCTCTCCTCTGTCTCTCTCTGGAGTTTGATGTCCTCTCTGAGCAGCTCCACCAGCTTCCACTCTCTCCCTCACCTGTCCCCAGGATACTTGCTTTCCTGTGCTCTTCTCTCCTTTGTCCCGCTCTCTCTCCTCCTGTGCTCTTCTCTCCTCCGTTCTCTCTCAGGAGTTTGATGTCCTCTCTGAGCAGCTCCACCAGCTCCCACTCGCTCCCTCACCTGTCCGAGAACACTTGCTCTCCTGTGTGCTCTCTCTCTCCTCCGTCAATCTCTGGAGTTTGATGTCCTCTCTGAGCAGCGTCCACCAGCTTCCACTCGCTCCCTCACCTGTCCCAGTACACTTGGTCTCCTGTGCCCTTCTCTCCTCCATCTCTCTCTGGAGTTTGATGTCCTCTCTGAGCAGCTCCACCAGCTTCCACTCGCTCCCTCACCTGTCCGAGACACACTTGCTCTCCTGTGCTCTTCTCTCCTCCGTCTATCTCTGGAGTTTGGATGTCCTCTCTGAGCAGCTCCACCAGCTTCCACACTCGCTCCCTCACCTGTCCCAGTACACTTGGTCTCCTGTGCCCTTCTCTCCTCCATCTCTCTCTGGAGTTTGATGTCCTCTCTGAAGCAGCTCCACCAGCTTCCACTCGCTCCCTCACCTGTCCGAGAACACTTGCTCTCCTGTGCTCTTCTCTCCTCCATCTCTCTCTGGAGTTTGATGTCCTCTCTGAGCAGCTCCACCAGCTTCCACTCGCTCCCTCACCTGTCCGAGAACACTTGCTCTCCTGTGCTCTTCTCTCCTCCGTCTCTCTCTGGAGTTTGATGTCCTCTCTGAGCAGCTTCACCAGCTTCCACTCTCTCTCTCACCTGTCCCAGTACACTTGGTCTCCTGTGCCCTTCTCTCCTCTGATAGATTAGTTCCAGGTGTTCCCCATTTAGTTAATTTTGTTCCAGCCGTGTCCCATCAGTTTCTGTCTTTAAATAGTGTTCTCAGTTCTCGGTTCCGCTGTCTTATTTCATTGAATGTCAGTTTTATCTGTTTTGTAGTCTCTGTGTGCATTTAATTAAATATTCTACTACCACATTCTCCTGTATCACCTGATTCCTTCTCCAAGTGTAGTGTGACAGAACAGTGGGACCCTCAACGACAAAGACGACAGCGGCTGAGGGACATCTGTGGAGATTGCGGCACAGTGGTTCGGACATTGGAGGGGTATGTGTGAGGAATTCCTCAAGCTTTCCAAACGGGTGAGCAGGCATGACTCTGCTCTTGGGGCCTGCTTTCTGTTGGGGCTGGATGATGAGACTATCCGCTGCGATCTGCCAGCGTGTTTAATTTTTCCTGATCGAGCTGATTGATCTCGTCCTGGATTTTAAACCTCTGGAATCGGCTAACATGGATACACGTTTTGAGGCAAATTCTCCTAATAAGACCGAAAAGAACATCAATCGAATCTGTAAAGGGTCTACTTTTATTTGTATACACACATGATAACAACAAAACTTTGTGCATTTATAAAATAAAGAAAACAAACAAGGTGTGCTGTCTGCAGCCTTGGTCTGCGGTGATCTTTATTTAGAAATGCGTCATTAAAATAAACTGTAACTCAGTGAATACGCAACACAAAGACATGAGAGATATATCTATAGAACGCTTGACATGTTTACTTTTAAACTATGCATTTTTTTTTAACTGTGCTACTACCAAAAACAAATTATTCTGTGATAAAGTAATCCACATGAAGACAACGACATGTCCGTCTTTCACGTCTCCCTTCATTATATCTAATGCGACCATGCCCACGCGCCGAGCGCGCTATTGTTAGTATAATCGTCCATTGGATACCACGTGAAGCTCGCGGCGGTACATAAATGCTCTTATCATTGCAAACTAAACAGTGAGAATGTACTTCAGGGTTTTTTAATTGTACTGTTCGCTTCGCGCTGAGGGGAATAAGACATAATTCACCTCAATAAGACCGCAGAGAGGAATAAGATGTGGATTACCTCAGAAAGAAGAACGAAGCAGCTTGACCCAGCAAAGATAAACATGAGTAAGTCTTTTTTTATTATTAATCTACTTGTAGTAAGAGAGTTCCTGACTATATAATCAGGTGAAACATTCTGAAGTTTCATTTACATCTCAATGTTTCACGATGCCAGGATGTGTTTTTTTATTTTTATGTTCTATAACATAGACAGAAATACGATATAAAAGTATATTGATTTATAATGTTGCTAGCTTAATGTCAGTAAGATGATTAGACAAATCTTTACTCTGATAGGCTACACTCATAGGCCTTCATACAAAGGATGCTTGTGTTTTCAAGTATTGTAACTTAAGCTTATGTTCATCAATATCTGCTTTGGTGTAAATATTTTTAATGTGTTATACCCCGTCATTGGTGTTTGCAATCGTCTGAGGTAAAAAAAAAAAAAAAGTGAATCAAGTAAGCCCGTGTCACTGACATTAAATGTGGTAATTGTGTTCTCTTTTTTTTTTCCTATAAATTACTAATAGTATCAGTGGACCATCACAATAATATTAATAATGCAGTTTATTTGCGTAAACAGCATGCTTACTTTTTTTTCAGATAAATTAATAACCTGTTGCAAAGCGAGCCAATGCCAATAAGCAGCCCACTCAGGAACCTGGAACACACCTAAGACCAAGTGAGGCACACACTCCCATCTCTTTAACGTCTCTTCAAAAAGCATGTCCGTTCAGAGCACATAAACAATATACATTTTGGAAATGCCAGGTATTCGATGTTCATTTTATATTTCAATTTCAACATGGACACATGAGCCTGCATTTATTTGATCCAAAATACAGAAAGTTGCATTTGCTAAAGCGGGTAATATTGTGAAATATTGTTACTATTTAAAATAACTGCTTTTCTATTTGAATATATTTTAAAATGTAATTGTATTCCTGTGACACAAAGCAAAAAGCAACTTTTCAGCATCATTACTTCAGTTTTACTCCAAGTGTGTAACCATTATACACTGTACCATTTAAAAGATGGGAGTCAGTGTGTATGTGTGTGTGTGTATGTATATATATATATATATATCTAATATATATATATATAATATATATAAAAAAACTTTATTTAGCACACAAGTGATGATAAATACAGTAATCATGTTAGAAATGATGCTGTTCTTTCAATTAATCAAAAAATAATCTCTTCAAAATTAATAATAATAATGTTTTTTTTTTTGAGTAGCAAAAGTAGCAAAAAAAATTCACATCATTTGAAGCAAAAATTCGAGGCTACAAGCTCCAGGTTTGACAGTCTTGTGAACAAGTGTTCTGTATGTGTTTTATGACCTTATTTCAGTGACTTTAAAATTTTAGTTTTTTACTAACCATGCATAAAAGTTGTTTTTTTCAAAAACACAATCATGTACATACATGCTATTTACATATTATTGTAGCCCAGTTTGTACTGATACAGTGTTATTAGTCGTTAGCCATGTATCTATTTATAAGCAACTGAAAAAAGCATAAAAGTCAGGGGATGTCAAAATTTCCAGGCCCCCAAAACCCCCCTAGACCTCCGAGGGTTAAATGGTTCCCGAATTTGAAGTGGGGAAACAAGTAAAGGCAAGTCTCAAGTCTCCTCCTCGGGCCCTCTCAGGAGCACGCTGTGTCTCCCCAGCTCACCCCATGCCAGGAAACCCCCACATACCTCACCAATGGCTCCGCCCACTTGCCGAAACCAGGGAGTCCCCGAATTATCCAAAGCTCCTCCGTGGTTCTCAGTCCAGGAGCGCCGGCTGCTCGGAAGTCAAGACGGCCGGCCTCCAAACGGAGAAGCGCGCCGGCTGCAACCGATGTCCTGTCAGCCCTCCGCTGCTCACCCTAGCCTGCACCCGGCCATTGATATGGCAAGCCAAATTAACATTAATGTGGCAAGCCTGCCAGACCCAAAGTGCCCTCCAGTGCCAACCCCTCGAAAGTGCTGTGCTGTGCCTGCTCCTCAAGGAGCCCCGTCCGTGTGCCAGCACACTGTAATCGCATCCCTGTTCCTGAGTTAAGCCCACGGTGGGCTCCAATCCCTCAGCTCAGCCCAGGAGGGGCTCCCCGATCCCCAACTCAGCCCACGAGGGGCTCCCGATCCCCAGCTGAAGCCAGGATGGGCTCCTGACCCCCTATTAAGCCCCGGGGACTGCCCTGAGTCCAACTCCAGAACGCAGCCAGGAGAGCATTGGACTGTCCATAATGGCACTGGCATTTGTATGTGTCTGGGCCAATCACACATCAGCTCCAGCCCCAGAGTGTCCAAGAAGAGAGCTAGTTTGGTTATGTTTCTGTTCTGTGTTCAGTTCCATTTTAGTCCAGGTGTTCCCCCCCCGTTTAGTTAATTTTGTTCCAGCCGTGTCCCATCAGTGTCTGTTCTTTAAATCGTGTTCTCAGTTCTTAGTTCACGGTATCTGCGATCATGACTGTTATTGAATGTCAGTGTATTTTTTTGTTATCTCCGTGTGCATTTAATTTAATATTTTACTACCCCTTCTCCTTTATTTACTTCCGTGTCTCATCCTCTCCATATTGTGGTCAGACCCCGTGTGTGACAATATACAGGGTCTTCACAGCTTTAAAATCGTTAGCACTCTGCTTTTCACTGCAACCTTTAACACAGATTTACTACACCACAGGTTTTTAAATAATAATAGTACCGCCGGCGGCGACAGGCCTCGTCGACGGGGGGAGCTACGTGAGAGTACTCCAGAGCTCACCAACCCGACGGCCACGCTGGCGGGCACGGGGCAGGACCCGCGACGCAGCGGGCGCCGGCCGGATGAGCCGGTGGAGCCGCTGAATAGGAGTATCACTGAAAATCTTCTACATTAACAACAACAGCACAATGAATTTCAGCAAAAATCTCGGTTAACTTGCTTAGTTTGTATTAAGTCCTTCCCCAGCAGGCTCATTTTCTCTGAAATAGTACTTAAAAAAAAAAAAGAGAAAATGAAAACACTTATGAAAAATATAAAGACAAGTTTGCATGAACTCGAACATTTAGAAAAGACCCGCATAAAAAAAACTCAAGTGCTTAAAAAAAAACAAAAAAAAGGGAAAACCTTGCCTAATATAGTAGTTGTTTTTGTATGTGGACTTGTGTTAAAAACAACCCTGGCTTTTAACACTTTGCACTCGGTATTTGAGTAATTTCAATTTGAATTCCTCCGCAGAACTCTCACCCGCAGTTCTTGAATAAACACCGTCGCTCATCGCGCCGCAAGTGATTCTGGGATATGGTCCTAGGGTGCAAAGTGTTCATCGAAATTTCGTCCACTTTGTCGTGCCACGGTGATGCAATTGGCCTCCTGGCATGCGGCCTTAGAGGGCGCATTCTGACTTTTGCGGTCACAGACGTCACGACAGAAGCTGTCACAATCACACTTGGAATGTGCACTTCAAAGGCCACACACTTCAGTTTGGGGGACAAGCCTTCGTCGCGCCTCTGTGACGCATTCAAATTTGAAATGCACACTCCAGAGTCCATGCACTTCGTTTGGGACACAGCTAAAGTACAGGTGCAGTCAGTGTGGGGTAGGTGTGCTATGCGCTGTGCCATGCAAATGAGAGGTTACCATACTCTCAAGAACTATAAACTGTCACCTAGATACCTGATTGGGCAGATAACTGGTCAGCTGGATCAAAAAATAGGCACATGCATTTTAATATGGCACAATAATATAGGTAACAATTTAACTACTTTCTCCTGTTTTTACTGTTAATTTCCTCTTTTCCCTGATCATTTGGAATGAGAATAAAAAGACCAACATGCAAAGAAGTTCAAACATCCATTCAATATCTATTATTTCCTGTATTAATTGTTGATGAACTGATCAAAAAGTAGGCTACTGTTCACATGCGTTGTACTATATATATAGTAGTAATATTGTAATAATTTAGTACTTTCTCCTGTTTTATTGTTGGTTTTCTCTTTTCTGATCATTTGGAATGAGGGGTTATAAAAAAAACATGCAAATAAGTTCAAACATCCATTCAATATCTTCTATTTCCAGAATATTATTGAAATTCAAGATGCCCCCCCCCCCCCCCCCCCCCCCACCCCCCCCCCTCGCTGACGTCAATATGAAAAATTAGATTAGTATATTTACACCCCAAAACTTTCAAGGCCTTGGCCAACATTTTTTCTAATTTACAGTAGATCTATATCTTTAAGCCCTTTCAAGCCACAAGCTTTTGATTTTTTTTTTCTTCAAAAAACCCTGGTATCTAAAGGGTTAAACATTTTTACGTTTAGGCTCAGGTAATGTAATGTCTCGAAAAATTTAAATAAGGTACAAGAATCTCACATAGAACAGAATAAAAGCATGTGTGAATGTAATGTAAAATGTAAAATAAGTTAAATGTGATGACACTGAAAATATTTGATCAATCAATCTTTATTCTATTTTATTCAAACAGAATAAAATTATCATATACATTTCATGAATCTTAACGGAAATTTCTAGAACAACTCAAAACACCATTTGTAAAGTAAA